>NC_135858.1:35582944-35587944 GCF_031162955.1 Sander vitreus | reverse complement strand
GGACACCCAGACACTGCCCTGTGACTCCATGACTGTCCAGGGACAGTCAGACACTGTCCTATACACTGTCCTGGGGGGGGATGACCCTAATACCAGTGGGCTAGAAGATCAACAATAGTCACTGGTGAACCTACTGACATTTCCAACTGTACAAAGCACAGCATCAGTAACATCTAAAAAAATAAAAAATAAAGTGGCAGAATGAGGACAAACCCACAAGACTCAATGGGTACGTCCCATAGCACTTAAATTGCCTCCTCGACTCCTCCACTTGCCTCCCTTCCTCGCATCTTAGTCCCTCCCACCGAGGAGGCGGAGAGGCAGCGAGCAAATGTCTTTTAGAGGGATGAGACGTCCTCTCCTCTGAAGCGTGAAGACAATTCAGGGAAAAGTACTGGCCCAAAGGCCAGAGGAAAATCTGACTCCAATTATCTATACACTCTAATTGTCGCACATTGGTTAAAGGAGAATTCCGGCCGATTTCAACACGTAGCTCTGTTGTTTGGAAAGTTGGAGTGCTGTCAGTAGCGAGAAAAACGAAAACAATCGGTGCTGCCTACACCGTGTTATCCTCCTGCTAGCGTTAGCACCCAACAGGCTTAAACAGGGCAGGTTTTAAACGTGTTTTTAGCCTCTAAACATGCTCGAAATGTCATTCCAAGTGCCTCCCCATGTGCAGTGATTCCTTCTGAGGGAACACAGGGAATCTGGCTTGAATATTGGATTGTATGTTCGACAATCGACTAGTGTGGACTTGACCGGAAAACAGGAAATAAACAGAGGTATGTGCTGGCTGGATTAACACAACGTTTATGCCTTTCTGTCACATCTACTTCAGTCAGATTCGCTGTGTTCCCTCGGAAGGAATCACTGCACATGGGTAGGCACTTGCAATGACATTTCGAGCATGTTTAGAGGCTTAAAACACGTTTAAAACTTGCCCTGTTTAAGCTTGTTGGGTGCTAACGCTAGCAGAGGGATAGCCATTGGTAGGCAGCACCAATTGGTTTAGTTTTTGCTACTGCCAGCACTCCACATTTCCAAACAACAAAGCTACGTGTTGAAATCGACCGGAATTCTCCTTTAATGAGACTAATGACACCAGAACTCAGGGATCACAACTGAGACGATAGATTAAAGTCAAGAAAGTTTACTCAAGTCCAGCATTTAAGTTTACAAAACGAAATTGTGGTTTCACAAAATGACACTAAGTTTCCCTAACCGTAGACAAATGTATACGGCGTTCAAATCATCAAAGTCTATGTCAAGATTGTGAACCTCCTCTAACCATTTGAGCTAACTATCTGTGTGTCCCTGAGTCTATACCTTATACAGGTAATACAACCTTATACAATACTGAGAATATATCTAGATTATAGAAATATTTCTACAAGCGTCGCATGAACGTACGTAGAGCTGTTTGGGCGGAGTTAGCAACTCCTTCAGCTGCTACGGCTTCCAGGAAGGCTGCTCTCTGTATCCTCGCCTATAGCTCCTCGATGATCAGTCACTCGCTCATCGGGGCAGAAATAAGAGCTTTGAGACGGCCTTCACCGAGGAGGGACGGAACAACTTCCGGTTCAGCCGAGGACCGAGGAGTCGAGGAGCTATATAAATTGCCGATTTCCGCGCAAAATATGCGGGGCTTGCATGATTTCATAATCCCCGCATTTTCGTTGCAAAAAAGTCCCATATATCTTAGCAGAAAGTTGAAAAGTGTTGTGTTTACTTCACACAAGAGCAGCCGTTTTCTTGTTGCTTGTAAAATTATGAAAAGGTTGATAGTTAAATTGAAAACAGAATGAAACAGAGAGAGGTGTGTGTGAGTGTGAATGAATGAATTCCAAGTATGTTGTGTGTGGATGTAAGTTAACGTTAGGGTTAGATAGCCTAACAGTAGTGTAATTTCCCATGCAAGATGCAAGATTTTGCCATGAAAGAATTATGTTTTATTTGCAAAAACACTACTGTTCTGTGAAAGGCTGTAAATGATTCAGTTTTATACTGCAGTTTTCTGTAGGTTACACTGGACTTTGTGTGTGTGTGTGTGTGTGTGTGTGTGTGTGTGTACGTAATACAGCCCAATGATACAAAAGTACATTTCTGTTTGTAGATTTGTGAAACCATCCCACTGTCTAAGAGTGACCACCCTGCACTGAGGACATTTCTGAATGAGAAAGTCATCAATGGCGGTGCCATTCCAGGGTATCACCAGCTTCAAGAGACGTACTTGGGAGCAGTATATGAGAGGGAAAGAGAGGAGCTGAAGACACTTCTTGCAGGAAACCCTCTTGCCGTGATAATTCGATGAGACTCCAGATGTCGAGGGGAGATGTGTCCTGAATATCCTCCTTTCACCACTTGAGAAGGATCATTCTGGGAGGATCTTGGCCTACCTTGCAGATACTGTTTTCCTTGAGCAGTGCAATCATTCCGCTGTATCCTTGGCTGTTATAAGGTGCCTACAAGAATACAGCATTAACAACGAGGATGTGATTGTGTTCGACACTGATAATGCAGCCTACGTGAAGAAGACATTCACAGCAGCTCTGCAGTCGTTGTTCCCCAACTCACTACACATCACGTGCATGGCACACATAATGAATCTCATTGGCAATGCCTTTTGTTTAGTTGAACAGCTTCATGCTGAGTTTCTCCCAGATGTCCTTCAATGCCGGATCACGCAAGAGAAGATACCTCTGCTTCATGACAAACAAGCTGCCAAGAAAAAAGGTAGTCATGCCTCCAAACCTCTGTGCAACATGCTGGAACTCCTGGTTCTCTGCAGTGCAGTACAGCACTTTGGACTGTACAAGGAGTTCATAGAGATGGAAATCGAGGTAAAAACTTCCTTCACATAATTCCTCAATACAATTAACACTTTTCTTCATCAGTTAACCCCCTTTGCACATACAAACATGAATAGTTTAGTAAGAAAGTAAGAAATATTGTATGTTTGACCTAATTCCTTTCTTTCTATTTGTGTTTTTTATGTATAGGTGTGTAGCAGAAGTGCTCCACAGTCTGTGGAGAGACTCCACGAGATGCTTCAAGACCCAGACCTCAGAGCTCAGTCCCTGAATGTCCAGATCAACATCATGGCTGACAAGTGCAAACGCTTCCTAAGTCTTCTCGATATCTTCCAGAGCAGACGTCCTGTGACCACAAAGATCTTCACTTATCTGGAGGATCTGCAGGTGGTCTTTGCTGCCAACAAAGAGCTGCAGTATAAGGCGTGTGCCAAATACTTTGAAGAGTTTGACTTAACACACACACCACGAAGACACAGATCCTCTGCACAGTTGGTCAGGCATATGAAAACGCTGAAGAAAAGCTCACCAAGTACATGTCACATGGGCAGCCGGCTATTGAGTTTCTCCAGGAGGTCAGGGTGTTTGACCCTCGCCACATCGCATTCATAGATGACTCCGTAGCAAGCTACAAGGCCATTCCAGGTTTCACTGAAGTGCAGAGTGATGAATTTGATTCTTACTTCAAGACTCTTGGTCCAGCAGCACTCAGAGCTGCACCATCCAGCGTGGTGGATTTGGATGTGTTTTGGGATGGCCTACAGGAGAGACTTCCTGTGCTGAGTTCCTTGGCCAAAACGGCACACAGATGCTGTCTCAAACTCAGCTGATGCTGAACGCAGCAACAGCATCTACAAACTGGTGCTGTCTAACCGAAGAAGATCAACTACCAACCAACACCTCAAAGCCTTGGTCTTCCTTTACCACAACCAACGAGTCCGCAGTGGAGCATTTGAGAGGGAGGAGATGGTGGAGGGGGAGGAGATGGAAGAGGAGGAGATGGAGGAGGGGGAGGAGATGGAGGAGGGGGAGGAGATGGACGTTGAGGGAGAGGGGATGGAGGATAAGGATGGCGAATGATTGGCCAGTGTTAGAGGCTACGCAGTTATCCATCCATCCATCCATCCATCTTCATCCGCTTATCCGGGGTCGGGTCGCGGGGGTAGCAGCTCCAGCAGGGGACCCCAAACTTCCCTTTTCCCGAGCCACATTAACCAGCTCCGACTGGGGGATCCCGAGGCTCCCAGGCCAGGTTAGAGATATAATCCCTCCACCTAGTCCTGGGTCTCCCCCGAGGCCTCCTCCCAGCTGTACGTGCCTGGAACACCTCCCTAGGGAGGCGCCCAGGGGCATCCTTACCAGATGCCCGAACCACCTCAACTGGCTCCTTTCGACGCAGAGGAGCAGCGGCTCTACTCCGAGCTCCTCACGGATAACTGAGCTTCTCACCCCATCTCTAAGGGAGACGCCAGCTACCCTCCTGAGGAAACCCATTTCGGCCGCTTGTACCCTGGATCTTGTTCTTTCGGTCATGACTACGCAGTTATAGTTTTCATTTTCACAGTGGACTGTTGTAGTTTCATTCAGGAGTTGATGCAACTTTACAGTTGTAAGATTGTACTTTTTTGTTACCAGTGGGTTAAATCATACTAGTTTCAAAAACCTTACAGTTGTAAGTATATTAGTAGTAAGAGATTGCATTGCTTGTGTTGTGTTTTGTGCATTGGAATCACTTATTTTAACAGAAGATGTCTGTTTTGTACAGCTACTTCTGTAAAACAGGAAGCACATATTTTATTTTTTTATATTTTATTTATTTGTTTTTGACCCTTTTTTAAAAGTTTTTTTTTTTTTTACGTTTTATTTAACTTAAAATTTGACTTCTTAATTAGGCTGTTTTGACCTTCGTGAGTAACAAGCCAATACTTTATCAAGGCTACACAGCGATGGACCGACCAACTGACTTTCTTTCTTTCTTGCCTTCGTTTCTGCATTTCTTTATTTTTATATTCTTATATCAGAACATTTGGGTTTCTTTCAACCACATTGTCAAAATAATAAAAAAAAAAAAAAAAAACGTGGATGGTTCCGTAAAATAAACGAGACTTACAGTGAGACTTAATTAACATAAGAGAAGATAAACCAAAGTATTGGACATGGAAACTTTATTATAATAGTAACAATAATATT
>NC_135858.1:35507944-35577944 GCF_031162955.1 Sander vitreus | reverse complement strand
AAGAAGTTAAGGAGAAAACACAAGACTTTCACCAGGAAACAGGTGTTGATGTCCAGGGAGTACTATTTAAGGGGACCGCTGTTTAAACCCAAACAACAGTCGTTTTGGTGTCTAAACGTTACTATTGTCGCCGCAGGACAGTCACCTTTTGTCCGATAAACTTAAAGGACAATTCCGGTGCAAAATGAACCTAAGGGTTAATAACATATGTGTACGGAGTCAAATGTTCTCTGGGCTCTGTTTTCATGCTAATCGAATGTGTCAGTAGCTTGAAACTAGCTACCGCAAACCGGGGGTTAGCTGCCAACGCTAGCTTTCGGGACACAGGGTAAATCAGTCTTTCTTCACCACTAACAAGGCTCGAAATACGACCACACTTAAACGGTAGCATAATGAGGGTCCCTACATGCAAACCGAAGCATTGAGAACTTTGTAAGTGTACAGACAGTTTATTACATTAAAGTTTAAACATGAACGCTACTGTTTTTATAATCTATCTTTGTAATAAACTGTCTGTACACTTACAAAGTTCTCAATGCTTCGGTTTGCGTGCCTTGTTACTGGTGTAGAAATAGTGATTTACCCTGTGCCCCGAAATATAGCGTTAGCAGCTAACCCCCGGTTTGCGGTAGCTAGTTTCAAGCTAGAGACACATTCGATTAGCATGAAAACAGATCCCAGAGAGCGTTCGACTCGGTACACATATGCTATTAACCCCTAGGTTCATTTTGCGCCGGAATTGTCCTTTAACTGTAACAGCTAAACTCAACTATCATGTTATTTAATGTTTTTACAATATCATAGGAACCCGTTAATGAGAGGTGTTTGGGTAAGGGTTAGTGTTGCTGTGATACACACAGAATACTTGTTACTTTCACTGTGTTTTTGGGTCTGAACATGGGACTTGTTGACAAGTAGAAAATACCAAATATACTGTATATTTTATTTTTTATTTGGAACATTCACATGAACAGAAATGAAATGTGGATGATGACTTTTCAAAGCAAAAGAAGTTAGATATTGGTGCAGAGACTTTGACCTTCTCCACGTGGAAACATTTGATCTTTTGCCAGTATTAAGACAACGTTCCCATTAAACTCCGCACATCTCCAGCTTCATCTGTTCGTTTACATGCAGTCTGTTAGAATCACTCGTGAAGCTCCAGGTACTTGTCCTTTTCTGTCAGATATTCCGTGAATGCAGTTTTGTACGGCAGCCAACTCGGGACACCCTCGATGTTGGACAACGCACAATTAGACACACAAACACAGACTGTGAACACCCACACAGAGTCAGCTTTGGACAAAAGTGAACGCTCCCACTCTTAGCTTCTTCATAAACACTGTTACTCCAACGTAAAACCACACGGAGCTGGAGCGCTACGACAAACGCAATAAAACCATAACGGCAAAACAAATATCGCCACAGGGTGGCCTGAAAATATTATGAGAGTGGTTTTCACTGACAACGGGAGGAAAAGAAAGGTAGGTCTGTGTGTGTGTGTGTCTGTGAGTGTGAGTGTGTGTGTGTGTGTGTGTCTGTGTGTGTGTGTGTGTGTGTGTGTTTGTGTGTGTCAGAAGTGTTTCCAAATGTCTCCGGTTTAGGGGCTTGGTAATGCCAGAAGAGGTGGAATGAGAGGGGGGAAACACCAGAGCAGGGGGAATGAGAGGGAGAAACGCCAGAGCAGGGGGAATGAGAGGGGGAAACGCCAGAGCAGGGGGAATGAGAGGGGGAAACACCAGAGCAGGGGGAATGAGAGGGGGAAACGTAGCAGAAGATATTCCTTTTTAAACCAAAACGTACAGCAATGTATATGTAACGTCAATACAGTGGAAAAGTATCTGTACATTCATGTGTCAACATGTGAAAAGTCCTGTTACCTGTTAGACCCAGGGGGTTGATGCATACGTGGAAGTGAAATGGGGCCAAACTAACCCTAACCTGTGTACATGTGGAGTAGGCTTGACTCTCAGCAAGAAAGCAAATAAGGATATTCCCCAAAATGTGGAACAGTTCCTGTAAATAGATGAGCGTGTGACACGCAGCAAACGTTTCGAGCTCAGACAAGTGACGTCGGTGACACGCACCATAACCTGCTGAGTCACCGAGACACTCCTAATCATGGTTTTATATAAAAGGTGGATAATCACAGCTCTAATTTTCACGTGTACTGTATATGCAGGGTTCTCCAGCATCCAGCCATCTGGAGTGTGGGCTGCGGTGTCACAGTCCTGCACCTCACCACAGTTTATTCCAGACGTTTTCCTTGTTTGAGCAGAGCACTGAAGCGTGCGGACAGATCAAAAGGCCGTGTCCAATATCCTAAGGTTTCTATATATATACCTATATATATATACCTATATATATATATATATATATATATATATATATATATATATATATATATATATAGGTTAGGATTAGACTGCTCCCCTGCCAGTACACCTTTTTATACACACACACACACACTTTTACATTAAATACATACACACATAACTGTACTACTGTACACACACACACACACACACAGACACAAACACATTCTTACATTAAATACATGCACACAACTGTACACACACACACACACATTAAATACCTGTACACATAACTCACAAATAGCCACTTTAAGTAAAAAACTAAGAACATATGAACGCCACAACATCTCCTGAATAACTCCTACAGCGTCTGCCACATCAGACGTAATCTGTTCATGCGAAAGAGTTTTTGCATGAAGCCCGTTTAGTTTTCATAAGACATTTGATTTCACTCCAACAGACATTCAGAGACACACAAAGAAGCCTCCTGATATGGCACTTTTTATTCCCAGACCCCTTCTCTGTCCTCGTTGCGTAACATGAAACACACGGATTAAGAAATGAAAGCCAGTGCTCTGGTCCCATCTAGCCACATGCACTCTTCGTTAGCTCTGACCTTTGGCCTCATTAAAGGAATCCATCTCTGGTTTGTGTAACTCAACCGCAGCTCTTTTGTCTCTCTCAGCTGAAATGGGACCATTTCCTGATAATATAATCCCATAATAATGTTTTCCAGCTTTAAATTTAAACCATATTGTATGCATCTTCTTTACTCATTGCTCTCTCAAGAAGTCCTTCCCCAAAAGTACCCAACAGAGTTATACAACATTAAAAGCCTTTGGGTAGCAGCGAGGAAAGGTCTGTCTGAGCTTCTGGAAAGTTGACTGACGCTACGTTTACACGTGGCCGGCTATTTTCATAAAACGTACATTTCAACCTCTACGACCCATATTTACGTTTGTTGCTAGGCCGCGACCACCTGTGGCCGTAGTAATTATTGTGGGAGCAAACGAGTAAGTGGGGTGACAAAGTATGAGAACGCCAAACCAACAAAAGAACACAAGAAGTCAACGGTCACTCTTTTTAAATTACTTGCACACTGAGTCCGAGATTTCCGTACGCGTTTTTTTCTCATTTGTCTTCCTAAAAATGCTTCAAGCACAGAAACCTCGCACACTGAGTCTGATGCGTATTAAAGGGGAATTATGCAGGTTTTTTTTTAGCTTAATTTACCTTAACTGAACAACTTGGGAGTCATTGGAATGGTTATATGACTTTTTTCGGGTTGAATGGTGGTCGGGAAGTATGGCGTGATATCAGGTCTCGTCATGTAACAGATTGCTTCACGGCACTGCACACATACGCCCATTGAGGAACCGGCTAACCTAGTAGCGATGGATGGATGGAGTCGTCATGGCTGAGCCAAAGAAGCAGAAAGCTAGGAAAGCATTGTCGGAGGAACAGAGGAAGAGGAAACGGCAGACTGACCGAGAGAGGAGTCAGACACGAGTAAACATTGGAGCTGCCAAATATCTATTCTGCAGCTGTAGGGGGGGGGCTCTATAGAGAAACCTGCCAGCAAAAAGAGAGAAAACAGCGAAGAAATTGCCAAAACTGCATGCGGCCCCTTTAATTAATCTGTTACGAAAAATGTCGCAGCTGTCGCTCTGCCTCTCACTCACTCCATCCCTCCTTTCTCTCCGTTGACAGTAACGTTACCTCTCTGGCTGTCAGTCTGTCTCTCTGTCTGAATGATATCAGATTAGTAAAGAGAATGTGCCTTTGGAACATTGGATGAATGGTTGCTGATAATGGGCAATGTACATACTGCATTAAAGATCAGTCACTTCTTTCTACAACAGTCGAGAACCCTTTAGCAATTATGTAAGCACATAATGGAATCTGAAAACTGCTGCCCTGGTTAAAAAAATCAATGCAACTGATCTCAGCTGGTATTCTGTCTATAATGGAGTGGAATGGAAATTTCTAAGTGACCCCAAACTTTTGACCGGTAGTGTACGTCGTGATGTCGTTACTCATTTTAGTAGTTTTACGAGACTAATTTTAAGCCCTTTTATCTCTGATCTTTTCCCTACGCCTAAATACTTCTGTTGCCTCAACTTAACTAGTTCCGTTTCACAGCGTTTACTACGTGTTTAAAACTGCCAGACGTACGTTAAATAACCAGCCTGCAATTGCCATAATTTCACATGAATCGCGTAGAAGTTTTGTAAACGAAATCGTACGAACCCGTTCTTGAGAATGCGTTGAAGATATACAGCCAACTGAAGTACATACTGTAGATGTTGTACTCTCCAGTACACAGGATATCATTAACATCACATTTTCTGGATTGATTTCTTTTCAAACAAAGGACTGGCAGCAGAGTTTTCATTCATATTATTTTAATGGTGCTACATTTTTCGCCTTTATAATAATATGTCATTGTGGATCGGCCCGTAGTGCCAGCAACAGGGGACTATATTAAATATGAGACCGCTGTGGCACCAACACGATGACTTCCTGCATTTCAGCGAGAAGAGAGCGAGCAACAAAATAAAGAAACAAAATCACTTCCTCTGGGAGCGTTTTTGCAGCCGTATCAGCTGTCAAATGAACTCCGGTGCCGCTCATATTGGGACCTAAACAGAGTACAGGTATGTTTTGTTAAATTTTTATTGCACGTGGCCCTTTGCATGAAACCTAAGCCCAGTGGGTAAATACAGAGTTATGCCATTTTCAACAATGCCCTCCCGTTAGCGGCTGAATAAACTGCCCCGAAGTCCATGTACACAATTATGTCACTTCCTGCATAAAATGGGACCGCGTGCCCCCGAGCCTCACAGTTCAACTCAGTCAACGAAATATTGATGAATGTCCTGAACTTTTAGCGTTTTCGTACAGTGGCAGCAGAACTTTTTTTCTTTTTTTGTTAAAACCCTCTTAATGTCAGGAAGGAGCTAAAAGGCTAAAAGTTCAACATGAGCAGGCTGTAAAAGGAAACTACTGAGGCTCTGCAGTGGCTACATCAGCGTCCACACAGACTCCATCTGTAACTGTATATACCGCCCGTGTAAAAGCAGAACCAATCGGGCAACAATAACTCAGATTTGAGTGAATGATGTTTCCACTGAATGAACTCTGGCTTCAGGAAACACCGGGAAAGATGGTGGAATTGTGGGAAAAGGGTTTCAAAAGTCAAGAAAAAAAAACCCTTTTCCTGATAGTTATGAATGACTCTGAGTGAGTATAAATCCACCGACTTGTCTCAAGTGAACCCAAACAAACGTGTCTGTTATTAATAGTGAGATTATCTGATTTATGGCCTCCAGTGTTTTGAAAAAACACAGAATTACATACACCAGTAAACACATCCAACACACACGCGCGCACACACACACACACACACACCTACAGAGACACACACACAGACGTATGCACGCACACACACACACACATACACAGAACCAAAGACACACACACACATACACATACACACACACACACACAGACACATACACACAGATGTATGCACGCACACGCACACACAAAGACACACACACACGCACGCACAGACACACATACAAAGACACACACACACATACAAAGACACACAGACACATACACACACAGACACGTACAAAGACATCACACACATACACAGACACGCACATAGACGCACGCACGCACACACACACACCCCCACAGCAATGCACATGTTGTGTACGTTCAAACTAAGTCATACACACTTTTGAAACCAGTCATAGCTTTGACAAAAAGATGCCTTGCAGATGTAAAAGTGTGCGTGTGTGTCATAACCAGACATCCAGAGGAGGATTATCGCTAAATGTTTTTTTTTTTAAACTTAAACAGGAACAGCAGTTGTTTCCCTTATTCTCCACCAGGTACTTTCCATTTCAGATTGCAGCTCATAAAATACACATTGTTTGCTAAATTTGATAATAAATTTGGAAGCGCCTTCACTTCCACGTCTTCCCATTTAAATGTAGTTGTGTGTTCTTTTTGAGTCTTCCTCTCGTTGTAGTCCTTCAAACTTATTCTTCCATCAACTTTTTGTGTGTAACCATCTGCAGTTTTTGCAGAACGTGCACAAAAACGGCACGATGCATATACACGATAGTAGTGAGCCACACATTTCACAGTATTTGAAATCGCAAATGAAAGCGATTTAACGTGGACGTTAAAGGAGTCCACATTGTTGCTTTATTCCGACCTTTAGTGACACCTTTCCAGACATTTGTCGCCTTTCAGTCTCTTGATACTTTTCCCCGATGTTTTTGAAGTTTTTCCTAAAGTCAAGTAACTGAGCAGCTTCATATGAGAGATATTGTATTGGGCCTGACAGAAGATGTATTTTAAGTGTAGCTACACACATCATTTCCATTTTTTAATTATGAGACAAAGTCTGGGTATCAAAATTTTACAGATTTATGTTGGACTCTCATCTAATATCTCAAAAACTAAGCGCAAAAGACATCAAACTTGGCACACTGGGTCCCAATAATGTTACCCTCATTTTAATTAAAAAAAAAACACGACCAGTAAGATGTAAAATAAATACTTCTATAGACCCCCTTAAATCAAGACCGAGAGATTTTGGTTTGATTTCTTTTTATTTCTGTTTGACTTCAGTCACTTCCTAGAACAGGCCGGTCCCACTGGTCTTAATTTCTCTTTATATAGATTTTCATACAGTTTTAACAATGCAACTTCAGTATAAGAAATTAATTTAAAGAAAGGCAGCATCAGAGAGAAAGGTCTTCAGCCTTGATTTAAAAGAAGTGAGAGTTGCAGCAGACCTGCAGTTTTCTGGGAGTTTGTTCCAGATATGTGGAGCGTAAAAACTGAACGCTGCTCCTGCATGTTCAGTTCTGACTCTGGGGACAACAAGGAGACCTGTCCCAGAGGACCTGAGAGGTCTGGGTGGGTCATAGTGTAGCAGCAGATCAGAAATGTATTTCAGCCCTAAACCGTTTAGTGATTTATAAACCAGCAAAAGTATTTTGAAATCAATTCTTTGAGGCGCTGGAAGCCAGTGTAGAGACTTCAGAACTGGAGTGATGTGATCCACTATCTTGGTCTTAGTGAGGACTCGAGCAGCAGCGTTCTGAATCGGCTGCCTGTTTTAAAAAGGGAGACCTGTAAAGACACCATTACAGTAGTCAAGTCTACTGAAGATAAAAGCATGGACAAGTTTTTCCAAATCCTGCTGAGACATAAGTCCTTTAACCCTTGATATATTCTTAAGGTGGTAATAGGCTGACTTTGTGATTGTCTTAAACTTGAGCATGACGTAGAGCTGGCCATGCTTATCCATGTAGTCGGTGTCACTACTCGATGCAAGTCGAGTGCAGATGTGAGTTGCGCATGAGTCACTTTGCGACAATGTTTTACTGTTAGCCACAGAATAATGAGATGGGTACATTACATAGCAGTAATTTATTATTTAGCGTAAAGCATCACATTTTCCACGGCATGATCCCTGATGTCAGTTCTAGATTAGAGGCTGAAGTAGCCTACAAGAACCTGCTAACGAGACTTCTGTCACGTCAATACAATAAAAATGGACCTACGTAACGAAGTTCGTTCACTGCTGGCTACAAGTTAGCAATCAAACACAAAGGCTGTCACTTGAACGTCATTTGAGCCAACGTTAGCAATCAAACAATCAGATAGCTAAAACATTTGCTGGATCCCGATCCCTTGGCGTTATGCCTTAAATAGTTTAAATCTGAGCATGCACAACTCACATCTGCACTCGACTCACATCGGGTAGTGACATCAGGATTGTTTCTCCTATCCCAGAATGCATCTGTGGTGTAGCCAGACCTTACTCCATAGACCTGTGGAGTAAGGTCTGGCTACACCACACATGCAGGCATTGGCAAAGCCTTTAGCCATTTTATTGGCTCCATTTGGACTTCTGGAGAACTAACGCCATAACAAGTCAGTGTTAACCAAATGTAAAATATTAGCTGCTAACTTTAGACATAATCAAGTCAATTTTAACCAAATTGACAATGTTAAGTCATGAAAATGTCACGGAGGTTTTTTTAAACATTAATATGCATTCCCCCAGCCTGCCTATGGTCCCCCAGTGGCTAGAAATTTAGATAGGTGGCAGATGCCAAAAACAGGAGCAAAGACACGAGGCTGGGGGAAGGGTGACGAGGGCAGGAATAGCATGATAAGGGAATTGGAAGCAAGGGTAGGATGGCGAAGGCAGATAGGATGGTGAGGGAAGACAGGCGGTAGGGCAAGGGACTCACGGGGTAGAAGCTAGGATGGTGAGGGAAGACAGGGGATAGGTAGGATGGCAAGGGATCTTACTGGGATAGGATGACGAGGAAACTCGTGAGCACGGGAAAACCGGGGGCGAGGGAACCGGGGAGGAAGAGCTGGAGTCCGGGAAACAGGGAGCATCCAAGAGGGGAAGGCTAGGAGCAGGAGCGGAGGCAGGGTGAAGTGGAGAGCCGTAAGGTGGGGGAACCGAAGGGTGAAGCCAGCTGACTGGGAGCGAGGTGTGGAGCGGAGGACTGCAGGGAGAAACACAAGGAGAGGTAAGGACAGGCACAGGGTAACAACAGGTAAGTCTACAACTATTAGAAGCGAGCACTTGTAGCAAGTGTCACAGTATGGCAATGACAACAATCCAGCGGGGATAGTGAGTGGAGCCGGGGTTGAAGTACTGAGCTTGATTGCAGATGGAAGGCAGGTGTGAGCGACGAGGGAAGGTGATGGGGGAATGAGGAACAGGTGTGCGTGGTCAGCTGGCAGTAGCAGGCAGGAGGAGGAAAAACACAGGAGACACAGGGAGAGGCAGGACCAACAGAGACACAAAAAAACTACTAGAAAACTGGAAACAAAAAGCCAAACCACAACACCTTTCTCTGCTTTGCCCGCCCAGAGAATTTGGCCCGCCCATGAGAAAGAGAGAGACATCATGGCTTGCAAACAAGCTAAGCATGGCAGTTGGTCAGGGCCACACCACCACCCTCCACCTTCCCCCTCCCCCCTCTCTCCTCCTCAATAGCATTTAAAGCTACAGACACAGAAATGGCACATCCTAAGGAAAGCTCATTGTGGGACTGGCTCTAGTGGCTGTAAAAGAAAGTAGAAAAGAGAGACTTCAGATACAGTATTAGGGGACCACTAAGGTCTATATAAAAAAGACTTCAGATACAGTATTAGGGGACCACTAAGGTCTATATAAAAGAGACTTCAGATACAGTATTAGGGGACCACTAAGGTCTATATAAAAGAGACTTCAGATACAGTATTAGGGGACCACTAAGGTCTATATAAAAGAGACTTCAGATACAGTGTTAGGGGACCACTAAGGCCTGTATAAAAGAGACTTCAGATACAGTATTAGGGGACCACTAAGGTCTATATAAAGAGACTTCAGATACAGTATTAGGGGACCACTAAGGTCTATATAAAAGAGACTTCAGATACAGTATTAGGGGGACCACTAAGGTCTATATAAAAGAGACTTCAGATACAGTATTAGGGGACCACTAAGGTCTATATAAAAGAGACTTCAGATACAGTATTAGGGGACCACTAAGGTCTATATAAAAGAGACTTCAGATACAGTATTAGGGGACCACTAAGGTCTATATAAAAGCATCCAAAAAGCAGCATGTCATAGGACCTTTAATATTAGCTGCTAACTTTGGCCATAACAAATCAATGTTAACCAAATGTAAAACATTAATATTAGTTGGGGTTAGGGTTAGGGGGTTGGCCATAACAATCTTTTTTTTATTTTGTCCTGTGAAATAGTAAAATTACAATTCCAGGGAAATGTTGTTCCTTGAGCTCCTTTAACTTGTGCATGACGTAGCGAGAGCTGTGGAGATAGGTCTCACACACACACATGCAGGTATTGGCGTAGCCTTTAGCCATTTTATTGGCTCCGTTTGGACCTCTGGAGAACCTGTGATGAACCTTTAACTTTCCAGAGTGCGCAGCAGCGACCCTGCGCCTCAAACAGTAAAGTGAAATGTCTGTGAGACCTCGGCCCTGCGCCCACCCATCAGAGGGTAACTGTTAAAGTGCAGGATAAGTGTTTTTATCTGTTCATCTGAACCTTGCAGCCTGCAGCCGCTGTTCCTCAGAGCTTTCCCCAACAAAGGCTGCTTTATCCCTCTCATGTCGACAACCTTCCTTTCTGTTACCCCCTACTTCTGTAACATAGGGTTGTATTGTTGAAATCAGACCTCCAGCATCATGGTCAGAGAGAAGTAATGAGTTCAATTTGTGGGGTGACTACAACGTTTCACCTGCTCTCCCTCACTGCTTTTATAACCCGGGGTTTTTGATATTTAGAGATACTGAATAATAAACTGATTATTACATTTACATTTTTCCCAAAAGCTGTTCCATGTGAGTGTTTCTCAGAGTCAAACAAAGCCACTTTGTCCTTTGCCATCAACAGCCCTTCGTGTTGTTGTCATAATAAAATCCTACAATGAAAATACACTACAGTCCTCTGCAGAAATTACACACAGGCTGCAAAATTAAAGGGAATCTATCAACCCGTTCTCATTCCGAACTCGTAAAATATGGATGTTTGGACAGTGGCTGTCAGCGTCTGATGCGACGAAAAAGGCGTCTTTCTGCATGTTTGTGTAACGCACCAGGGGCCGGCAGCTACAGTTAGCAGTTAGATAGGATTTAGAGAGTAGTATGTACGGGCAGATTTCCGCGTAAGGAGGTTGGTTGGGGTGGGTGGGTCAAACACAGGACTTTCACCCAGGAGACCGGGGTTCGTGTCCCGCTTGTCACGCTTGCTATAGTCGTTTTTTTCTTTCCGACCCGTTCTTCCGTACAGAACCGTACGCCCACCCACGACCCTTTCCTAAACCCAACCGTCCCGTAGTTCCTGCGTGTCACGGAACCCGTAAGCCCAACCACGACCTTTTCCTTAACATACCTGCGTCAAAAGGGGCGGCAATAGTCCCGACCAAGCGCGTTTACTTAAAGCGCTAAAGGAGACTTTTAGCGTCAATGAGAACGACAAAGGCACCTGACCAAGCGTCCATATTTTACAAGATGGGTGTGAGAACCTGTTGAACCTATAGAGCGGCGAAGTCCCTCCCCTTCCGGTGGACCTTGTGGGACCTTATTTCGGAAAAAAATATGAACGGTGATGAACGGGGAGAGACAAATTATTTTTTGATCCCGTTTGAATTGAGCCATGAATTACCCATAAGATGTTCGTCAGTTCAAAAGGTAGTTTTGCACGTCATGAAAGTCTTAGTTTATTGTAGGTTTGACGTATGACCACTTAGTTTTGTGCGAACTACATCTCTCGTCGCCTCTCACGAAATACATCCCCTTGCTTGATCCTCGGCTTGCTCGCTAGCTAGCTCGCTAGCTAGCGAGCAAGCTTAGCGCTGTTCCCCAACACCTGTAACGTTATCTTCCCTGATGTGTTTTATCCAGTGAAGTTTTATCAGCAGAGAAGCAGAAAAAAATGAGCAGGATCCTCTGCTCGTGTGAGCAACGTTACATCCTGGTATGATACACACAGACATCGTAGCTTCAGAGAGACGTCATCCATGAGACTTTGGAGTGCGTAGTCTTTCTAATTACGTGTTTTCACAGTCTATTACTTCAACAGTTAAACAACAAACTGAGACCTTCTTGACTTGCAAAACGATCTTTTAAACTGACGAACATCTTGTGTGTAATTCATGGCTCAATTCAAATGGGATAAAAAACAATACTTTGTCTTTCCCCATTCACCACCGTTCCTATTTTTTCCGAATTAAGGTCCCATGGCGGTCCACCAGAAGGGGAGGGACTCTCTCTATTAAGCTTTTCCGTATTTTCTGTCATATCTATAATGTTACAATGTCGGATTTTTCTGTTAAACGTGGCCAGAGCGTCAAATAATAAGGTAACTGTATTTCAAAGAAATCCCCTTGAGCAAAAACCTCAGATTTCCTATTGTTCTGAATGCTCTGCTTTCAACGGTTTCTTCTACTCTGATGATGATTGGTCAAGGCAGGCTATTGCAGTTTCTTAGGCTAAGTCACTGTTGTGTTTACATAGGACTAGCTTCATGCTTATTCAGGGAAAGCTGTAATCTAATTTCTCCCCAATTTCATTCCCCATTCCTGCTAAAACAAATCCGGTTGGGTTTTGGTTCAGAAGCTTTTATCTGTGATTTTTGACAGTAGAAATTGCTTACAGAGACACCTAAACTCTGAGTAGTTTCCTGTCTCTGTGTCCCGTGGGTTTGTCCTTTAGGAGACTAGCGGCAGGTCCAAGTGTGTTGATTCCAACGGGAGAAGTGAACGTGAACACAGATGATGAACGATTCTTTCGCCCCGTATGTGTGTGTGCAGGGCCGTACGATTCAAGCTGTTGTCAATATACCCGATGTGGCTTGTGCCACAAGTGTACGCCGCTGATGGGACCCGTATCCGGATCTTTCCCCCATCCGGTGGATACCAGGACTATAGTCATGTGACTTTCATGTTCGCTACGTCACAACTTATTCGGCAAAGCTGTTTCCATCTCCCATTTTGCGCATTAACTCTTTTTTGAAAAAAAAAGCAAAAACCACCTCAAGCGAGCGTCAAACACTTTTCTTTCCGAATTTTGACGTTTCCATCAACATTTTCTAATGCAATACTTCAAAATATGTTGATGGAAACCCCACTGCTGACTCTCAAATAAATTAAAATCTTTCTCTATTTCCTTTTTCTCTTTTGGCTTCTTAGTTCTTTCTCTCTTCTCCTCTCCCTTTCTCTTCCTTCCTCTTTCTTCTTCTTCATCTGGGGGGGGAGTGGAGGGGCCTCCTAGTGATCCCGAATCTCGCTGACATTTTTTTACCCCGTTGCTCGTCATAAAGAAAACAGTGTTCTTCTCTCTGCAAGGTGCTGGGCAAACACAGCCGCTGCCAGAATAAGAAAATATCGGTTCTCTCCAAGGCAATTTCCTTCATAGCAGAGTTTTCCTCGAAATGTTCGGTTCTGAAGTCCCGGACTCACTCGCCTCACCCCGCCTCGCCCCCATGTTCTGCAAAAGGCTGAGAAAGAAAGCGAGAGAAAGAGGCTTTTCTAACATGATTTATGGCAAGGGAGGGTTTGATTGATGGTTATTATTTGTCAGTACAGAGAGACATGAGATGAAAGAAGGGCTGAGAGCGACAGCCTGTTTGTTTGCACCCAACACATGTATTCATATCCGAGCGCTTGTTTGTTTATACGTGTTTGTGTCGGTGTACACAATGGGGAAACAGAACCATGTTTTCAATAGACTTGATAAGTTAATTGAAAACAGCGGACACCATGGGAAACGACACGCTGACACTCCGCTCCTGATCGCAACAAGCGAACAAGTGTGACAGCAAAGAGAAAGAGAACTGTAGGATTGGTACAAAATAAGCCTTGCATTGCCAGACCTTCCTCCACAGCGCTGCGGATGAAGGTCTGGCGAGTCCACACAGCATTCCTGGATGGGTTTATTGGTATTTCTTTAAAGAGATGGTTCGGAGTAATTTCACCCTAGGGTCCTTTGCACCATGACCTCGGGCCAAACGAAGCTTTTTTCCCTTGGTCTAACATTGGTCGAGTTAGCGCTATCAGCTGATTAGCGTAGTGCATGCGCTAATGGAACCAAAGGTGTATCTCGTAAATGACCCCACTAATAATGCCCGGAATGGTACCAAACGTCTACAGTAGTACAAATAGGTTCTGTACTCATAAAACGAGGCATTGGAAAGTTTGTAAGTACACCAGGAGTTTATTTAAATGATACTTGCCTGATGGCTTGATCTCGGCAGTAAGACGAGTGCTTAGGGACCGTCTACAAACTACAACACCGAAAAGAGATACAACAAAAATATTTATTAATTTAACTTTTTCTTTTTTTTTAAAGTAAGTGCTGTAGTACAACTAGTAGGAGACAAGTTATAATTGAGGTAAGTTTGGAGACACTACCTTATTTAATCATCCGGACAGAGCCACGGTGCCTCTGCAAAATAGCCTCGGGAAAGAACTTGTTTTGGTGGAACATGTGTACGTTCAAAAGTAGTTTTAGTCGTGCAACAGAAACCTCAGATTGGACAGATAGTCTAGCTAGCTGTCTGGATTTACCCTGCAGAGATCTGAGGAGCAGTTAACCATAGTCCTCAGAAATCCACCGGAGGTTAGAACGCCAACACAGAGGAAGCAGAAGGGGACGGACAAACGGCCGAAAATGAGGGACATACGGCGGTATTTCTGACACCTGAACAATCCAGGAAATGGAACGTCGACGATATATAGACTACAGCCGGTGTAAACAGACAAATTGGAGATCATCGCTGCCGTTGGTCTTGTTTCCCTTGGTCCTAGGCCAAATGAAGCTAACAAGTGTGAAAGCACAGAGAAAGAGAACGGTATGATTGGTACTAAACTGTCTCTGTGGTCGTGGCGGCCTCTTTTAAAGAACCACAGATGTGCTCAAAGGGACATGAAGTGTAAAAGTTGATGAACTCCAGCTTTCTGCAATTCCCCAACCTCATGTCTCTTCTGACTACAGTATATTCTAGGATTGTGACCCTGCAGGGCAACACAGATTCTTTGGCGTTGCCAGTTGGCTATGGGGCGGAGAAAAGGCCCGGCCCAGGGTTGGAGCTCTTTTCCAGGATCTCATTTTTCCCACACTAAGGAACAATAACTCAATGGTTAACACAGTTCCACAGTTACAGTACAAAACAGACTGAAACTAAGCAACTTCTACTCTGAGTTATTGTTAATGGGCTAGTTCTTACTTGTAATGAAGAACGGAAAAGATTGGAGAGCTTCTTGGAACTTATATTAGTGATAAAAAGGTGCGCTTTGCTAGGGGGCATGAACAAATCCAATAGACATCAAGGAAGAAACCAAGGCACTCGTCTTTAAGAAAAATATATATAAAATGCCTTTAACCCTCGTGTCGTCTTCCTGTTGACCGTGAACTTGTTGTCCTTCCGGGTCAAAATTAAAAATGAACTTTTTCCGACGTTTTTCTTGCTTTTTTCAACGCTTTGTTTCATTAATGGCCAATAAACCTCACTTAAATGACATTACACCTCATTTTTGAGTTTAAAAAAAGCAGTAATTATGAATTATTTTCACTAATAGTTAAGATGAGAGGATGTTGAGTGGATCACAGACTGGTTTATGTCAAAGTTTAGTCAGGACACTTTTTTAAAACCTTTTTTCTTTTTTCAAATGCTAAAAATTTAATAAAGAACTCCAAATTCAATGGAAGTAATGATTCATTTTACAACGTTCATGCATGTATCCAGGTTATTTTGAGGGCAATTTGGTTGAAAGAAACCCATATTTGTGATATAAAAAAACCTTTTAAACACAATTGTTAATGCATTTGGCACATTCTCATTGACTCATTCTCATTGAGATGATAAAAACGTGTTGTGGCGTGTTTTTTTCCAGGCACAGGAGTAGTGGGGTAAAACAAGCACCAGGTGCGAGCACATCAACAGGTGCAGACAATCAGCAATCAAGGTCAACGCCTCTACAACGGTGTTCACTCAGTCGATCACAAAAAAATGAATGTTGTCGGCAGGGGGAATCGTCCCTAGAGGCACACAGGCTGACCTCTCAAGACAAAGACAAAAGGAAAACAAAACAAAATAAAAGAGGGGAGACACGTCTTAAGGGCATACTATGTAACTTTTCCATCTTCTGTCCCCCTACAGGTTGTCTCATTGGAACTACAGGGAAAAGTTACATAGTATGCCTTTAACCAAACCAACAGGATTAGCATACAAAACAGAAATCAGTCTACAAGAAGTGATTAAAATCTAAATCTCATTCAATCCGTAAATGTGTGTTTGAATGTTTATCTGATGAGCAGGTGGCACCTTGTACGGCAGCCTTGGCCACAGTACATGAATGTGTGTGAATAGTGAATGGTAAAGCCCTGCATTTCAGCCCGAGCCCGACAGTGCCCGACTTAGGCCTCCTGCACACTGCCTGCGTGGCGTGTCCGTTTTTATTTCGGCTCCCATGTTACTATGAACTACTACAACTACTATTTCTAGTCATAGTTCCATTATCTCTATTGTGACTATTATTGCCACTATTCATCACACCCCCAACCAGCACTGTCAGACACCACCTACCAAGAGCCCGGGTCTGTCCCAGGTTTCTTCCTAAAAGGAAGTTTTTCCTCACCACTGTTGCACTAAATGCTTGCTCTTACTGGAATTGTTGGGTCTTTGTAAATTATAGAGTGTGGTCTAGACCTACTCTATCTGTAAAGTGTCTCGAGGTAACTCTTGTTATGATTTGATATTATAAATAAAATTGAATTGAATTTTAACTAATTAAATAAACTATGAGGTTTTACAACTCATCATACCGACACAAAGACAGCTCATACACACGTGACGTCAAACTTCTGGACTTTTTACTGCTAATAAATGTTTAGTCATATCAAAATGTTAGTTTAAAGTGTTTTATATTCATGGATCTTATTCTATGTGTTAATTTAGGAGACTAAATTGATCAAACAAACAAACTACTCACTGTCGGCCGCTGTCGTCAAACATTTTTCTAAATTAATTTAATGAAGAAATGAAACAAGATATAAGTATTTTTGCCATTATAAATAAAACTGAACTATGGCCTATAGGCTGTGTATCGGGAGGAGAAAAAACAGTCGGGATCGGGGCTGAAAATTCTGATAAGCTGTAGGTCAAGGGAGTCGGGCTAGGGCCGAAATTTTAAGCCCGTGCAGGGCTTTAGTGACTGGTTCCTGTACTATGTAAAAGCACTTTGAGTAGTCGCTAAGAAGACTAGAAAAGCGCTCTATAAATACAGTCTATTTACATTCATTAACATCACCTCTGCGTATCGTTGCTGTGATACGGTCTATGCCTTTAGCTTTCAGGATACATGGGGTTGCTGTTATGCTTTTATTTAAAATGTCTAGCCATCGGATAGTCCTCATTTTTTGTCTTAACCGTCGTGTTGTCTTCCCCGTCGACCGTGTAACTTTTAGTTTTTCTGGGTCAAAATGTAAAAAAAATCCCAACGTTTTTGTCACCTTTTTTGACACTTTTGTCACTTTTTTTTAAGTTTCTGTCAATATTTTTCTGCGTTTCTTAAACATTTTTTTGTCACTTTTCCGGATGTTTTTGAAGATTATCCTGCCGTTTTTGAAGATTTTTCCGACGTTTTGCCACTTTTTTCCAAGTTTTTTTGTCACTTTTTCTGATTTTTTTTGGGAAATTTTTTTCTACTTTTTTCAACGTTCTATTATCAATTTTTCTTTACATGCTATAAAATGAATAAAACACCCAAATTCAATGAAAGTAGTGAACTGATCATTTATTTAACTTATGAAGAGCGTTGTATGAAACCCAAATTTTTTATATAGAAACTTTTTGAAAATGGGTCAAATTTGACCCGAGGACAACAGGATGGTTAATAGCATACTTCATGTCTATTACTTTTTACTTGTACTTGAGAAGTTTTTTAATACCAGTACTTAAGTTAAAGTTCATCAAAGTGGTAGTACTTTTACTTGAATAGAATATTTCCAGCTCTGACACAGATGAAGCCATTTAGGTTTGTTTATGTGAGTTTCAGGTGGGCTGGAGACTCAGCAGTACAGATGTTCTCGGTGTTATCCTTTGGCAAACCTGCAACCTGCCCAGCATGGTTCATCTTCTGTTTGAACCACCGCTCTGATAGGTTCCAGTCCACATGACTCTGAAAGCAATTAGGCACGTAAAGACAATTTTATCCTCTGAACTGAAGGGTTTGGTATGACTCGCTGCATTGACTGTAATGTGTTGCCCCTTTGATGCCAACAATTTGTTTCCCACAGTGGATGTATCAATTTAGAGTCTCCCCACAGACTTTCCAATAACAATGGGTCTAAAATGGTTGTTGAGTCTTAGGTTAAATTTATCCACGCTGGACCGCAATGTGCTAATGTCTGTGACTGGATAAACAACTTCTAAGGACTCAGAACTAAGGAATGCTCATAATGGGGCATTTTACCTGATTGTTGCTAAGCCACCTTGCCAAAAACACGCCGTCATCGCTGCCAAACAAACGCACACACACACACACACACACACACACACACACACACACACATAACATTCTTGCAGACAGATGTTCAGGTTTATGCTTGCCGTGCCATTCCTCCACAGACCATGATGATGCCTTGCACCTGCTTGCAAACACAGTCGGATCTACTTCCTGGTCATCAGTCATTGCTAGTCACCCCTTGCCCTCACCATGACGACAGAGGAGCCAAGACTACAAGAGTGACTCGCAGATGAGCGTACAGAAATGACAACAACTAGTCAGTCAAACAAAGTATGAATATTCAACTTCATAGCATCAGTGGTGAATAGATGGGTCAACAAAACGTCAAACTGTAACAACACAGAGTTTGTTTCCTGTTTCCAACTGACTCTTTTTTAAACTTAACTTTCTTTTAACTATTCTCTAACCTTGACCAAGTTGTCATTATAATAACCTAGTGTTGCACTGCCAGACCTTCCTCCACATCGCTGCAGAGGAAGGTCTGGCTAGTCCACACAGCATTCCTGGATGGGAGAAAAACATGCTCTGGTTTAATGGCATTTCTTTAAACCAATCACAATCGTCCGTACGGAGCCACGGTGTCTCTGCAAAATAGCCTCAGGAAGGAACTTGTTTTGGTGGAACGTGTACGTTTAAAGGTTGTTTTAGTTGTTCAACAGAAAACTTAGATTGGACAGATAGTCTAGTTAGCTGTCTGAATTTACCCTGCAGAGATCTGAGGAGCAGTTAACCATAGTCCTCATGAATCCACTAGAGGTTTGAACGCCAACACAAAGAAAGAGGAAGGTACCGGACATCCTGCGGAATTTCCGAAGAAATTTTAGCCTTAAACCATGATGGTTGCATGGATCCCCAAAACAACACACAAGGAAAGAAATGCAAACCAACTACAATGAGACGTAAACCAATTTCAAAGAGATGCAAAACATCCACAAACAGACACAAAATTACTACAAAGAGACACAACAACTACAAACAGATGCAAACCATCTACAAAGAGACAACACAACTACAAAGAGACGTAAAATATCTACAAAGAGACGTAAAACATCTACAAAGAGACGTAAAACATCTACAAAGAGACAAAACATCTACATAGAGACAACACAACTACAAAGAGACAAAACATCTACAAAGAGACAAAACAACTACAAAGAGACGTAAAACATCTACAAAGAGACAACACAACTACAAAGAGACAACACATCTACAAAGAGACGTAAAATATCTACAAAGAGACAACACAACTGCAAAGAGACAACACATCTACAAAGAGACGTAAAATATCTACAAAGAGACAACATAACTACAAAGAGACAACACAACTGCAAAGAGACAACACATCTACAAAGAGACAACACAACTACAAAGAGACAACACATCTACAAAGAGACAACACAACTACAAAGAGACAACACATCTACAAAGAGACGTGTAACAT
The DNA here is from genome assembly GCF_031162955.1 of Sander vitreus. Classification (NCBI taxonomy): domain Eukaryota; kingdom Metazoa; phylum Chordata; class Actinopteri; order Perciformes; family Percidae; genus Sander; species Sander vitreus. The sequence continues at coordinate 35,558,091 of NC_135858.1, read as the reverse complement.
CTACAAAGAGACAACACAACTGCAAAGAGACGTAAAACATCTGCAAAGAGAAAACACAACTACAAAGAGACAACACATCTACAAAGAGACGTGTAACATCTACAAAGAGACAACACAACTACAAAGAGACAACACAACTACAAAGAGACAACACATCTACAAAGACACAACACAAAGAGAAAACACAACTACAAAGACACAACACAAAGAGAAAACACAACTACAAAGAGACAACACATCTACAAAGAGACATAAAACATCTACAAAGAGACTCAAAATGACTACTGACACTTTTGCAATATAAAGTAAAATAACTAAATGGATTGTATTGCGGTGGCTGGTGGAGGTTATCTGTCTTTTCAGCCACTTGCAGCAGTGTTAGTTTTGGATAATAACAATAACGCGTCCAAATTTAAGGTGGTAATGAGTAATTAAAACTGTACATATTGCACATGTAACAGAAGTTGTGGTATACACCAGTACAGTTAGCGGGCATGTTGACGTTCTCGTGTAAACACACTCGCCGCTGCCGCAAGGATTGAACCTGTGATGTTTTGGTTATGGGGCAGACTCTCTAACCTGCTGCCAGGTTACATAAAACCAGAGCCAACACATAACCGCTGTCTTTGTTTGGAGCTGCTGGAGCCACAAGAGCCCCTAGCACCCTGAGGTGTTAACTGGAGGCAGCAGCTGCACGAGAGATGCCCAAAGAAAGGAGCTCTTTCACCTGGGGAAAGAGGGAGGGGGGTGAGAGGGTGAGGCGTGAAGGAGGATGAGAGTACGACAGACAGAAAGAAAGGTGAGAGAACGATAAGGCAGAAGGGAAAGTTATGATGAGAAACTGAAAGACAGCGATAAAAAAGGGAGCAATTAAGACAGAAAAGATACAAAAAAAGGGAGAAAGGATTTGGCTCACAGAAGCTACAATGGATTTAAATAGTAAATAGTTTCCTGGTGGAAAACGACCCCTGAAACTTTTCAAAGTTTGTTCCAACATTGAGTCAGAGGATCACCAACGTTATTACAATTCATCCTGAGGGGAACATGAATGTCTGTACAAAGTGTTGTGGCAATCCTTCCAACAGTTGTTGAGATATTTCACTTAAAAATTTCAACCTCAACCAGAAAACGTAACATTTTCTTGAAGGTGGACCCCTAAACCCTCCGCCAAATATGTGCACTTAAGTCTTCCACAAACCTATGGAAAACACTGTATACAGTGTTTGGGGCTCATCAACGTCTTTGGGATGCATCCTCTGGGGACCACGACTGTCTGTACCAAATGTTGTTCCAATGGCTCCAGAAGATGTTGAAATATTTCACAGTAGAGAAGAGTAAGTGAAAGCTTTGTCCTGCAGGTGGCACTACACGTTTCAGTCAGGAATCACTGAAGTCGTTACAATTCACGCTTTGGATACCATGAATGTTTGCAAAAAATATCATGGCAATGCATTCAATAGTTGTCAAGAAATTTGCAAAAAATGTAGGGCTGTCTTCGACTAAAGATATTCTTAGTCAGCTAACATATGATTTTATTCTAATAATCCATTTGTTGACCTAATCGACAGATCTGTAAAACCGAGTTTCTCCACAAGGAATGATACGAAAACAACTTTAAATCTTGTGTTTAGCAGAGATGAATTACTTATTGACTATAGAAACGACCGATTAGTCGACTGATCGACTAAGAGGAGGCAGCCCTACAAAAATGTCAACTTAATGGATGCGCTAGACAGGCTGTTCTCATGAACCATTGGTACATGTAGCTCTGAAAAGTAAAGCATTGTATTTGGTATGTATTCCACATATGTATTACTGTCATCAGCACATTATCTGCTGCCATATAAGAGCGTATAGGGAGGAGGTCAGGAGGGATGTTTGGCTCTTAAGACACAGGGCTTTCAAGAGGAGAGCAGAGTTCATGTCCCAGAAGAAGTTAAGGAGAAAACACAAGACGTTCACCCAGGAAACAGGTGTTCATGTCCTGAAGAAGTTAAGGAGAAAAGACAAGACTTTCACCCAGGAAACAGGTGTTCATGTCCTGAAGAAGTTAAGGAGAAAACACAAGACGTTCACCAGGAAACAGGTGTTCATGTCCTGAAGAAGTTAAGGAGAAAACACAAGACTTTCACCCAGGAAACAGGTGTTCATGTCCTGAAGAAGTTAAGGAGAAAAGACAAGACTTTCACCCAGGAAACAGGTGTTCATGTCCTGGAGAAGTTAAGGAGAAAACACAAGACTTTCACCAGGAAACAGGTGTTCATGTCCTGAAGAAGTTAAGGAGAAAACACAAGACTTTCACCCAGGAAACAGGTGTTCATGTCCTGAAGAAGTTAAGGAGAAAAGACAAGACTTTCACCCAGGAAACAGGTGTTCATGTCCTGGAGAAGTTAAGGAGAAAACACAAGACTTTCACCCAGGAAACAGGTGTTCATGTCCCGGGAGTACTACTTCAAGAGGCCGGTGTTTTAACCCCAACCACAATCTTTTCCCTAAACTTAAATAGTTGTTTTGGTACCTGAACTTAACTGTCGTCGCTGCATGACGCTCACTTTTTCTCAGCTTAACTCAACCGCCACAGCCCAGCGTCACCTGACCAGCCGGCAGTCGCCTAATTCTGTTCGATACCCTACAAATTGGTGTGCATAACTTTTCGTACAACATCATGCAAACCTGTTCATGAGTACGCGTCACACTAGATGAAAAGTCACCAAAGTCGTTGGGGTTTCTCCTCTGGAGAACACGAACGTCTGAACAAATGTCATGTCAATTCGTTGTCACTGAACGAATCATTTTCAAATCAAATTTAACTCAAACTTTAGGATTGCATATTCAGAGATTTCATGTCACATCAACAGATTTATTTGCTTAAAGTGGAGTGAAAAGCAAATGTTGCTGCGGAGTTACAGACACGTTGATTATCCATTGTCACATTCACTCATATTCAGAAGTCCTGAGCACAAAATGCTCATCACTTCTCCGCCTCCCAAGTAATGTTGGATCGCCTGTCCGGGGTTTTGGAACGTTCTCTGTTGTTGATTCCTACTGAATATGACCCCTTGACTTTTACCCAAACAAAACACAGGCATTTGTTTCCAATGAACACACAAGCGGAACAATTCAAAACAGAGGCTCACAGCAGCATTCTTTGGTTTTAAGAGTAAGATGAAATGAGTTTGTGCTCCATCGGTTGCCACAGAAATGCCTCTCTGTTTCTGTTTCTGTTCTTTTCTCTTTCTCGGCAGCAGAACAAAAAGATGAAGAGTATCTGAAGTATCTGAGTATCTCAAGTCAGGTTTCCAATATGTCCTGTTTTTCATTGTCCCAACAGATATTAAAGTAAAGTAAAACTTAATTTATGTAGCAAAACCAGTCTTACAAAGTGCTTCAGGGTTACAGAAAGACAACAAAAACCATCTGGACGTGGCAGGTTAGCGCAGTTGATAGAGCGGGTGCACATATGCAGAGATTTATTCCTCGACGCAGAAGGTCCAGGGTTCGAATCCGACCTGTGATGGGTTTCCTGCATGTCTTCACCTCTCTCTCTCCCCTTTCATATATCTCTGCTTTCCTATCCAATAAAGGCAGAAATGCCCAAAGAACTTAAAAAAAGCATCTGGATTAATATTGGAGTAAGAGAAACTAGCAAAGAAGATTCAATAAAATACTTTCGAGAATAAACAATACATTTTAAAATAACACATTTTTGACTCCAAAACAGAATGAGTATACAGGGTGCAATGGTGAAATAGCACAACAAAACAAAGCATGCAAGAATTGCAACACCATGGATATAGAGCCACTCGGCCAGCCATGCCAAAACACTTATTTATGCACATCAATATTCAATGGAAAACGCCATCGGAGTTCACTTCACATCGAAATACTTTCACCTAGGAAAGCACTCGTTCGTTCCTCGGGAGTGTTTTAATCCAAACCATGATCTTTTTCCTGAACTTAACGAGTCGTTTTGGTGCCTAAACTTAACTGTCATCGCTGCATGACGCTCACTTTTTCTGGCTAAACTCCACTACCACGGCCCCCTGAAAGCACCGTCATCTGGCGGTGCCTGTAGCCGGCTCACAGTCACCTATTGGCGGCTAAACGACTGCCGCTGGTAGCCGGCGTTCCGGAGCTCTGTAGCAGCTAAATACAACCAGCAACTACTGCTCAGATTTTATCGTTCTATCGCACTATGAAATGAAAAAAGTTAAAAAGACTCTCGATAAAGGTTTTATAAAAGTTACATAAACGACCGATATCGTCATACGGTTTGGAGGACTTGTTGGTGCTGTGATGAAGATGACGATAACGTTTCAACTGGAAGATCCATGTCCATTGAGTAATGACCTCTGCCTGTGTGTGTGTGTGTGTGTGTGTGTGTGTGTGTGTGTGTGTGTGTGTGTGTGTGTGTGGGGGGGGGGGGGTTCCCCCGGATCATTCCTGTGTTTTCTTTTTGTTTTTGCATCTGACTCTGTGAGCGCTCTTTGGCACGAATGACCACGTGAAAGAGGAATGCGTAATTTGGCTTTCTGTGGCAAAACTCATTCAAACTTCAGCAGATTTGTAACCATGACCAATCCTAAATGAATGGGACTCATTTTTGGTCAACTGTGACATGCTTTTAACGTTTGGAGGAAGGATTTCAAAACATGGCTGCCTCCTCTGTGACTCTAATCTGAAAATCTAAAGTTGAGTCATACCTTTTTGTTTAACTTACAGTAAGGTTTTTTCCTGCACAATCACTTTGTTTTGCCTCATTGTGTCCCCTCATGGGCTGAAATCATAGCCACACTCTTGGACAGAGACGTTTAATTTTTAACATTTTTTTATGCCCGCAACATGTGATTTGAGTTTCAGAGTTTCGTCTCTTGGCTTTGTGTTACATTATTGCAGCAGCAGATTGCAACCACTACTGTTGACTAGCCACGTTTGGATGGAAACAGTTGTCTACAGATGTCTACAGCCATTGGCGTAATTTATGGGGGATAATAAAGTATGCCTGATAAATTTTAGTCCCTTGTGTCGTGTTTTTGCCCGTCATTTTTGGCGCTTTCTTAACGTTTTTGCTACTTTTTTGTCGTCTTTTTCAAAAAAGAATTGACAAATATTTTGACACCTTTTTCAAGGTTTTTTGCATAATTTTTGATGTTTTTGATGTCTTTTTTGAGTGTTTGTCTGAGGTTTTTCCCACGTTTTCCGGCAGTTGTTGCCTTTTGACGCTTTGTCGCTTTTACCGAGGTTTTTTGAAAAGGTTTTTTTCAATCATTTTTTGGATGTTTTTGTCGCTTTTTTAAATACACGATCTCAACATATCATATTCATATCCAAGTCTTTGATAACATTTAAAAGTAGCTGTGTGGTGATGTCAATGGAGAGCGGAGAGGTGTTTTCCCCTCCGGTGGGCGTGGCTTACAGAGTATGACGCGATGCGTTCTGACTCTATGCGGTGCGACAAAGGGAGAACTTGTTCGGATGCGTGTTCTGGGCTGCCAATAAACCCATGTCCAATACTTTAACTATCATATATCCCGTAGCACAGGTATGTTTTAGTTCTATGCAGACACAGGCAGCTGAACAACAGCTGTCTTATTTCAGAAGAACTGATCAGCTGCAGTTGATGAGAATCGAGTCAAACGTTGGGAATGAATAAAATGTTCAGTGTATACGAACTGACCTTCAGCCTCAGCATCTGTGCATGCAATATGTACGTATTTGTCTGCAGGTGTGTGTGTGTGTGAGTGTGTGTGTGTGTGTTGCAGTGTTTTGATGAAGTGTCATAATATTACTATGGGATGGAGATGCCAAGAAAGACAATAGCGGTGTAATTCGGCCCTCCTGTCAAACACACTTTAATCCTGGACAATGAGAGGTAAACTGGACAGTGTGTGTGTGTGTGTGTGTGTGTGTGTGTGTGTGTGTGTGTGTGTGTGATGACAAGGTGTGCTGGACCACCCTGTTGACGATCGGTCTGTTATTGATTTCAGTGTTGTGTTGCCAAATGTTGAGTTCGCTGACTCTGAGCTACTTCGTCCTTCCTAGAAACAGTTTTGGAAGAAACAAAGGTGCATCTGTGTGTGTGTGTGTGTGTGTGTGTGTGTGTGTGTGTGTGTGTGTGTGTGTGTGTGTGTGTGTGGGCTTGTTTAACTATATTCGTGGGGTCCAAAAACCGGGAGTCCAGTATACTTGTGGGGTCCCGACAGCTTTGTGAGGCCAAAATGCTGGACCCCACAAGTTTAAAGGTCTGTTTGAGGGTTAAGACCTGGTTTTAGGATTAGGGTTAGAATGAGGTTCTGGTTAGGGTGAGGGTAAGGGTTAAGGTTAGGCATTTAGTTGTGATGGTTAAGGTTAGGGTAAGAGGCTAGGGAATGCATTATGTCAATGAAGGGTGTATGTGCTGTTTGTATCAAACTCAAATTAGAGCGAGACAGAGAGATGAGAGGAATCGAACTGCTGTAATCAGGTCAAGACTGACCACTTCTGTCTCTCCACACATGTAAACGAGCCAACTTCTGGGGACATGTGCATTAAAGAGACAGGTGAAGTCCCTCACCTTCCGGTTGACCACCATGGGACCTTTCTTTGGAAAAAAATCAGTACGGTAGTAACGGGGAGAGACTAATTATTTTTTGTTCCCGTTTCAATTGAGCCATGAATTACACACACGATGTTTGTCAATTTAAAAGATCATTTTGCAAGTGAAGAAGTCTCAGTTTGTCGTAGCACCACTTAGTTTTTGTGTGAGACCACTCAGTGAACTACATCTCTCGTCTCGCACAACATACTGTACGTCACCTTGCTCGCTAGCTAGCTAGCTTAGCTGTGTTCCACAACACATGTAACTTTAACTTACCTGATGTAATGTGTTTTATGTTTTTTGCTGGAAATGTACTTCCGTTGATCCAGACTATTGGTGAAGCCAAGGCCGTAAGCATGAAGTGAACATTGGGGGGGGGCCCAATCTTGGCTTTCATGCATGTCCTGGCTGAAGTTACGTGCTAATGCAAGTAATGTAAACAAACATTAGCTAGCTAAGGTTTTCTTTTTTAAAGATAATTGTTTGGGGCCTTTCCCTTTATTAGATAGTGACAGTGGATAGACAGGAAAGGTGGGAGAGAGATGGGGGACGACACGCAGCATAGGGGAGCAGGTCGGATTCAAAGGACTCAGCCAACATGGGGCGTACGCTCTTACTGGGTGAGCTAGAGGCCGCCCCAACTAGCTAACGCTTTGACAAGAATTTAGCAAAACACTGCGAGACAACATGCATTCATAAAATTATCTTTTAAATAACACAAAAAAACTACAGTGATATAGCCTACATCACTGGTTCTCAAGCTTTTTTCAATAATGTTCCCCCTTGGAACAGTTTTTTCAAGCCATGTACCCCCTAACCTGCACGAATCATTTTTAGTAGAAAAAAAAGTCTCTATAAAGAGGAAGAATACAGCGATGTCAGCGATAGATTTACTAAACAACAGCCTTGTACCTGGAAAACATTTAGATGATGATGAGAAAAAGACGACAAAAACTGTAAAAAAAAAACCCGACAAAACCTTGGAAAAAGACGGTAGAAAGAAGAAAGTAGGGCAAGAATAGGTCGAAAATAGTAACAAAAACTTTGAAAAAGAAACACAGTAGAAAGAAGAAAGGTAACACTAGGGCGACAAAAGTGACAAAAAATTCAAATAAGCGACAAACTTTGAAAAAAGAGACGAAAACTTCGAAGAAAAAAGACAGTAGAAACAGGTGAGGAAGAAAGGCAAGAATAGTTTATCGGTGTTTTTTGCACTAGGATTAGGCACTGGTTATGGTTAGGGTTAGGGTTAATGTTAGGGTTAGGTGCCTTGGGGGCAGCGGTCGCAGCGCTGCCTGAAAGGAGCCGTTTGGGGCAAAAAACACCATCGAGCGCAAGAATAGGTCAAAACAAATGACAACACCTTCAAAAAAATGGTGACAAACTTCAAAAACAAACGACAAAAACTTTGAAAAAAGCGACAAACTTAGAAGTAACTACAGCCTTGTAACTGAAAAACATTTAGCAAAAAATGTCACGTACCCCCTGCAGTCCTCCAAAGTACCCCTAGGGGGACACGTACCCCCATTTGAGAACCACTGGCCTACATAACACTCACATTACATTCTAGTGTTCCTCTTTTGAAAAGAGACGGTACAGTGTTTTTGACTTGCTCGCAACTCCTCAAACAAACCACACGTAACAGTAGAACTGCAGTAGGCTACACGGAATATAGGCCAAAAATGGTTGAAATAATAATGGCTAAGTGTAGTTATGATTATCATACAAATTTGCTAATGATTACTCCGGACAGCGGTGCATAGTGCATAGTTGTCTGTCATAGAATGGCAATATATATATTAGCCTATCAGTATATTGGGGGGACATTTTGAGCATATTTCAATGTTGGGGGGGGGGTGTGTCCCCTCCAATATATATTATGATTATTGCCTTGGTTGAAGCAACAGTTGTTTGGACTTTACTGAGCATACGGATCAACACTATGCTGCAGGAGACGCTTCTATGGACTCTTGGTCGTTATGTGAATCCATCTTTTACGGGTGCTGTCAATGGCTTTGTAATGGAGAACACTTTTCAAAGCTGCCCCTGAAATTTGAAATGCAGCCAGAGTGACTTCTCGTCAGTGCGCCTGCAATGTCAACACTTTCCGTCATAAAATGGCCTTTATATCCCACAATAAGCCCTACTCACTAACATGCAGCTCCGATATTCCCTTCCCCCCTCTGACCTGCCGTACAATAGCGCTACGTAACCGTAAGAAGCCTTTGGGAAGCCTGGCAGAGAGGTGAGTGTGTTAATATGAGCCGAGTGTTGACAGCCTAAGGGGGTCGTATGGGCTCGTTACGGGACGACAAACTGTGGAGGTTTGTATCCCGCTTCAATAAAACCATACGAGCTCTTTCTGTCCATCTCACTTCCACTTCTCTGTCAGGCAGCCACTGTTTCTTCTTTAATAAATCACACAAAGAAAGACAGTCAGTCTATCTCTCTCTCTCTCTCTCTCTCTCTCTCTCTCTCTCTCTCTCTCTCTCTCTCTCTCTCTTTCTCTCTGTCTCTCTGTCGCTCTTTGCTGCCTTGTCACTTTTTTTCTCTGTCTATTCTTTATGTGAAAGAGAGTAGTATGTAGAGAGACAGCAGTAGAGAGTAGTATTAAGAGAGACAATGGTAGAGAGTAGTATGTAGAGAGAGACAACGGTAGAGAGTAGTATGTAGAGACAACAGTAGAGAGTAGTATGTAGAGAGACAACGGTAGAGAGTAGTATATAGAGAGACAACAGCAGAGAGTAGTATGTAGAGACAACAGTAGAGAGTAATATGAAAGCCTGAAATTCCCTGTAAGGAGGCAGGTTGGGGGGGTGGATTGATCAAACAACAAGGGACTTTCACTCCAGAGACCGGGGTTCTTGTCCCGCGTGTCACTGAAACGTTTATTTTATAACCCCACCCACCATCTTTTCCGAAACTCAACTGTCCCGTTCTTGTCCCGCGTGTCACGTAAATGTACCTTTTATAAGCCCACCCATTATCTTTTCCTAAACCTAACTGCGTCAAAAGTGACGCCAATAGTCCCGACCCAGCGCGTTTAGATAAAGTATGTTTAGATCTGACGCTAAAGGAGACTTCTAGCATCAATAACAACACCAAAGACACCTGACCAAACGTCCGCATTTTACATGATGGGAGTTAGAATGTATTGCATAATCACCCCTGCACTCAAAAATGTGTTTTTCTTTTGTTTATGTCCCCTAAAATGTCAGACCTTTGTCACTGGAATGGTGTTTTCACATCCTTGTACTGAAGGCGTACCATAGACGTCTGTGCACTTTCCCTATCTCGGGCAACAGGGGCGGAGCGAGGGGGCGGCTTCTGGGTCTCCAGCCTTGAATGTTTTCTCAACAGCCCCTTTTAGGGTTTTTAAAATAACTTCAACTTTGTGTCATTTCCCCCTCAGTCTCTCTGACTGGATCGGCAAGTCAATGCAGCAACCTTACTTATGTTACAACCTGATCTCACAGAATTCCATGACATGAACACGGCCCCTTAACTAAAAAACCTGTGGCAGTTTCATGGAATCGCCAAAAGTTCTGTGATGGGCCCACGGAAGAATTCTGTGAAATGAACATGGTTAAGGAAAAGGTCGTGGATGGGCTTACGTTTCCATGACACGCGGGACAACAACGGGATGGTTGGGTTTAGGAAAAGAAGAACGGGGCGGTTGGGTTTAGGAAAAGAACGGGACGGTTGGGTTTAGGAAGAGAAGAACGGGACGGTTGGGTTTAGGAAAAGAAGAACGGGGCGTTTGGGTTTAGGAAAAGAAGAACAGGACGGTTGGGTTTAGGAAAAGAAGAACGGGACAGTTGGGTTTAGGAAGAGAAGAACGGGACGGTTGGGTTTAGGAAAAGAACGGGGCGTTTGGGTTTAGAAAAAGAAGAACGGGACAGTTGGGTTTAGGAAGAGAAGAACAGGGACGGTTGGGTTTAGGAAAAGAAGAACGGGGCGTTTGGGTTTAGAAAAAGAAGAACGGGTCAGTTGGGTTTAGGAAGAGAAGAACGGGACGGTTGGGTTTAGGAAAAGAAGAACAGGACGGTTGGGTTTAGGAAACGTAACACGCGGGACACGATCCACGGTCTCCTGGGTGAAAGTCCTGTGTTGTTTGATCCATCCACCACCCCAACCAACCTCCCTATGCAGATTTTCAGGCTTTCATACTACTCACTACCATCGTCGCTCTAGTGCTACGTCATCTTCTCATTGACTTTACATTGGCATTGTTTTCCCTGGTGGCCACACAGAATTTTCACACATTCCGTGCCACCACCACGTAATGCGCTGTTAACAGTTCGTGATCATTTCACGGAATTCTGTGAGACCAATCTGTATGTTATGGAACTTAAAAACAAAAACATCAGACAGTTTCTGCCTCTCTTTAGGGGGCAGGAGTGATGTGTTCATTGTTTCAGAATGATGAAGACAGTTGGAGAACAGTTAAGTTACAGGATGTAAAAAAAGAGACAAAATTGTTGAAAAAACCAATAAAAATGTCGGGAAAAGTGCCAAAAAACGGCGTAAAAAGTGACAAAGGGCATCGGAAAAAGCGACAGAAATACAATCTTACAAGTATTATTTCCCCAAATGATGTACAGATTTTAAGGCATTATCAAATGTCTGAAAGATACAGCTTCCGTAAATGGAGCCATAGGCGCCGATACCGTAGGTGCTCCGGGGCTCGAGCACCCACGGAGAATACCGAGCACCCACTGAGCACCCACGTGTGCCAGACTGCCAGTAGGCTACATACATTTTAAAAATAAACATTGCAGTTGGTGCTAAGTGGAGTGTCTGTCATAGTGTGATTGGTTAAGTCCCCTGCTCCATATCCTATCCACCAGTGTCTCTTGGATGAAAACGCCTCTTTAGTGACCCCGCTCCATCCCCCCACTATGCAGTGCGTGTATGAGCATTCGGTAATCAGAGTGAGACTAAAATGGACAGATTTGTAATTAAAAAAGCAAAACTTAATGATGCAACTGCATCGACATCCACCAACAACGCAGAGAGTTCCACCAGTGCCCTGTCAGAAGCAGATAACAACAGTGAAGCAGCTAGGAGCAACAGTGAAGATGGACGAAATAAGGGAAGGACATATCAGGCTAGTTGGAAAGCAAAATTCCCCTGGATAGCATATGACTCCACAAAAAACAAAGTGTTTTGTAATATCTGCACTACAGCTAAAAACATGAATGCCCCTCTTCCATCATCAATCCACGGCCAAGAATCTTTAAAAGCTTTCGTTCAAGATGGCTTTTCGAGCTGGGCTAAATCACTCGAACGATTTAGATCACATGACAAGGGAAATTTGCATCACACTGCTGTTAGCATTATGGCAGCTACCAATACAGGTGTTAATGTTGCTGCTTCGCTCTCTGCTGGTAAACGAAGGCAGATGGCTGATGCCAGAATCGCTTTGCTGGCTAGTCTTTCTACCCTCCAGTTTCTTTCCTGTCAGGGAGTGGCCATTAGAGGACAAACTGACCAAGAGTCCAATTTTATGCAGATGCTATATGTGCGTGCTAAGGATATCCCAGAGTTACGGTCATGGCTGGCTCGTAAGGACAACAAGTGGCTCTCTCATGACATCCTAAACGAGATGATTGAAATTATGGCTCATGATGTCTTGAGAAAATTAGTTGGAGAAATACAGTCTGCTGGGGTTTTCTCTGTAATCATGGACGAGACAACTGATATTACGGTCAAAGAACAGGTGTCTGTTTGCTTACGTTATGTGACTGAAAATCTGGAGCCAGAAGAAAACAACTGCAGACACACTTTTTCAGCTTTTAAAAGACGTTCTGATGAGATTCGCCCTGCCTGTCAATAAATGCAGAGGACAGTGCTATGACGGTGCATCAAATGTGTCCGGTATTCAAACAGGTCTGCAGGCTCGCATGCAGGCGCTGGAGCCTCGAGCACAGTACATCCATTGCACCGCACATGTTGTGAATTTGGTTGTGCATGATGTTTCCGAAAACATTCCCGCATGTCGCAACTTTTTGTATATATACGTGACCTGGTCACGGTCATCAGAAATTCACCAAAGCGACTGGCCTGGTTCCAGGAGTTTCAAGACGACGGGGCTTCATCTCTTAGGCCTCTGTGCCCAGCCAGATGGACCTTGAAAACGGCCTCGTTACAATCCATTGCATCCAACTACAGTGTTCTGCTGGAATTTCTGGAGGACCTGTCTGAAAAAGAAAGGGGAGAGGCAGGAGGGAAAGCAAACGGTCTTCTCACGCACCTGCTGAAATTTAGCACCTTTTTCTCCTTGAAACTCATGCTGAAATTCTTCTCTCGCATGGAAACAGTCAATGTTGCACTTCAAAACAGCCAGTTGCACCTACAGAAAGCTAGGCAGATGATTGACACACTGAGAGAAGACATAAAGTGTCTTTGTGAAGAAGGATTCCAAGAATTTTGGAAAAATACTACAGCAGAAGCGAATGTCCTGGACTTGGATAGCCCAAATGTGCCAAGACTAAGAAGAATCCCCCGGCGATTGGACAGTGGAGGTGCAGCACACAGTTTCCAAACACCAGAGGCCATGTACCGACAGCAGTACTTTGAGGTCATGGATACAGCATCAACATCTCTGAACTGCAGATTTAATCCTTCTGTATTCAAACACATGCAAGACGTTGAAGATTTTGTAACCGGGAAGGCGGACTGTAAAGACATAATGCAGTTCTATGGGCATGATATGGATGGAAGCAGGCTGACATTGCATAGAGATATGTGCTTGGACTTGGCAAAACAGAAAGGTGTTCATCTTGCAACTTTTCAAGATGTATATGACTTCATGAAAGGAGATGGACGCACGCACTTGAGAACGATGCTACCAGAAGTCACACAGCTTTTGAAACTGGCTCTGACTGTCCCTGTAACATCTTGCTGCTCAGAGAGGTCATTTTCTGGGATGCGCCGACTGAAAACGTATCTATGGTCAACAATGGGACAAGCCCGACTAAATCACATCGTTATAATTAACTCTCACAAAGAAGTGGCCCGACAGCAGGACCTGGACATCATCGCTGATGCGAGATTTCATCTCGCTGTCCTGAGTTGAAAGACTACTTTACGGCTTTATTATTGAGTTAAAAGGCGCGTGTGTTCGTGTCAGCCGCTGTCCATTTCCTAAGGTTCTGAAATGCAAACATTTTTGGGCTACTTTTCTTTAAAGGGCGCGCGCCAGTGAGCACCCACGGAGGAAAACATAAATCGGCGCCTATGAATGGAGCATGTGTCTACATTTAGGAATCTTTTCGATATATATATGTTTTGTAGTCAAATTTGATGATCCGATTTTTGTATTTTTCTTTCATTATGACACAATTTCAGTACTTTATTATTATTATTATGGTTTATTGACTTACGTAACCTTTTAACTTACTGATTTTAGGGATATGAAGCATTTGAAGAGAGGCGGATGTCAAGCAATTGTTAAATCCGGGAATATTGATAACAGTTTCAGTTATCAGAACTTAAATAAATATACACTATATATAGTATATATAAAATTCTGCTCAAACAGGGTCTCGCCCTGGGTGTAATTCAATGTAGAACCGCCACTGCATGCATCACATTTCTTGCTGGAAAGCTGCCAAATTGCTTCACGGCGCAAACAGAAATGATTTACTGGCACAAATCCCCAAAGAAAGAAAGAAAGACAGCCACACTGTTCAGCGTGCTTCAGTCACGGCAACATTTTTTAAACCATTCATTTGTAACATTACACATTTAGTTTAACGCTCCGCGGCGCTTTCCCACCTGTTCATTTGGTCCGGACCATTACTGCCACTTAGTTCTGGTCCGGTTCACACAGATCCTGCATCGTCAGCGCTACGCGGAGCCACGCGAATAAATCACAATCTGATGACTGACGGCCGGTCAGGCAGCACTTACTGAGCCTGATGTGTTGACATTGGTTCTCTGGTGTCACAAAGAGCTCCAAAGAAATAAGATTGTGAGCAATATATTAAATATTTTTTTTGCACTTTTCATGTACTTAAAGGCAGTGGTGTAGTCTGATGTATTGTAGTGGGTATACTGTACCACATATACCACATACATATAAAAAAAAATTCCTGGCTCAGAATGGGCCTGTGTGTGTGTGGGGGGGGGGGGATATCAAGTGTGGGGTCTGGGTGGTGTGGGGTCTGGGTCTGGGTGTCCTCCCCCAGGGTTATTTTCAGCGTCAAATACTTCATTTCCTGCATTCTGATACACTTTTATGCACCAATTTATGGTGGGAATACCTTTATTTATCCTACGACAAGGAAAACACAGATGACATTTAAAATATATACAAAATATAATGGACTATAAAGCAGTAATGGAGCTTTCACATCGGGAACCTAAGTCGCTCTGCATGTTCTGCAGCGTTAGTTTAGTTTGCTGTCACATTACTCGAATACCCGTATTTGTGAATACAAATATCTGAAGTGAAAGTTCTGTCACAAAACTATGTTGTTGCGTATCACTGCACATTTTTAAGTGGGTATATGGAAATCCTGGAGATTTCTTCGTGGGTATGCTGCGTATACCTGCGTATCACGTAGACTACACCACTGCTTAAAGGGTAACTTCCCATGTTTTTGTGTAAGTGTCTGATGGGAACAACAATCTTTCAAATTGGTCCAGTATTAACCCTCATATTGTCTTCCCGTTGACCATTAACTTGTTGTCCTTCTGGGTCCAACTAGAAAAATAATTTTTTTGGCGCTTTTTCAAACTTTTTTGTCACTTTTTTCAACGTTTTCTTTTTTTAATTCGTGGTCAATAAACCTAATTTAATATTCTCTGTTGTATGTTTATTGTTAACGGGCCTCCTCCGAAAAGCTTTCAGTAGCTTATTTGGGGTTCTCCATTTCACGCGGCCTACATATAATCGTGTGATGTAATCATTGATGACGTGTGAAATAAACCATAAACAAAACCGTAATTTATATGACATTTTTGAGTAAAAATAAACTGAAATTATGAATTATTTTGACATATTATTTCAGATCAGAGGATGTTGAGTGGATCACAGACTGGTGAAGGTTTTGATACCATTTTACCATCATATCATATAAGAAAAGACGCTCCAAGCTGCAGAAAAAAAGTCGGTGGTGGCGTTTAAAAAAGCGCTCAGGACTTTTTTGAACAAATGGTTTACTCCATAGAGGATTATAATGTAAAACAGACGCTGGCAGCTTAAAGAAAGACGCCAAGTGTGAACATAGCCTTATTTCCTCTTTCTATCTTTCCCTTCTTCTTTTCTCCTTCTCCCCCTTTCCCCTCTCTGCTCCTCTTCCTCCTCCTCCTTCATTGTTGACAAGGTAAACTTTTGCTCCAGCAAAAGGAAAACATGGAAAACGCAGCGCTGCCCTATAGCTGTCATGATGTCATCGAGTCCCTCTACTCAGCGTAAGTTATCTGGAGACGCTTTATGACTCGGCTGTGTGTGTGCGTGTGTGTGTGTGTGTGCGTGTGTGTGTGTGTGTGTTTTACGACAGGCCAGGGGCTCAGCGTGCTTACCTAGCCTAATAAATCCTGACAAGCTCTCTACAATAACCTGGATGAGGTTTCTCTTTTCTCTCACTCACACACTCCTTCCCTCGGCGACCGGCCTAACCTCTCTGCTCCGCTGCATATTATACCTGCCACCTACTGTTTCCTCAACTTCTGGACAGCGGGAACACACACACACACACACACACACACACACACACACACACACACACACACACACTTGACTGATTTTATGTCGACTTGCAGGAGCGTTCATATTTGCCTGCTCACACCCACAAAAATACTCCCACCAACACTTATACTGTTAGAAGGAGCCCACGCACATTTGACATTTCAACGCATTCTCATGAACGGGTTCTTGTGATATCATACGAAAATTTATGCACACCAATTTTTATAATAGCCTACAAAATTAGCCCTCCTGTTGTTCTTGGGTCAAATTTGACCCATTTTTAAAAAAAGTTTCTATATCACAAATTTGGGTTTCTTTCAACCAAGTTGTTAAAAAAAACAACATGGATGGTTCCATACGACTAGTAAAGTAACTGATCAGTTCACTTCACGTAGACTACATCACTGCTTAAAGGGTAACTTTCCATGTTTTTGTGTAAGTGTCTGATGGGAACAACAATCTTTGAAATTGGTCCAGTATTAACCCTCATATTGTCTTCCCGTTGACCATTAATCAACGATTAGTTAAGATTAGAATGTGGTTTGGGTTTGAAACAGCGGCCCCCTTAAGTAGTTCTCCACAAACACACAAACACCTGTTTCCTGGGTGAAAGTCTTGTGTTTTCTCCTTAACTTCTTCAGGACATGAACACCTGTTTCCTGGGTGAAAGTCTTGTGTTTTCTCCTTAACTTCTTCAGGACATGAACACCTGTTTCCTGGTGAAAGTCTTGTGTTTTCTCCTTAACTTCTTCAGGACATGAACACCTGTTTCCTGGTGAAAGCCTTGTGTTTTCTCCTTAACTTCTTCAGGACATGAACACCTGTTTCCTGGTGAAAGTCTTGTGTTTTCTCCTTAACTTCTTCAGGACATGAACACCTGTTTCCTGGGTGAAAGTCTTGTGTTTTCTCCTTAACTTCTTCAGGACATGAACACCTGTTTCCTGGGTGAAAGTCTTGTGTTTTCTCCTTAACTTCTTCAGGACATGAACACCTGTTTCCTGGGTGAAAGTCTTGTGTTTTCTCCTTAAAGCCCATGTTGCAGGGTTTATTTTCTAATGAATTTGCGCAATTTGCTTGTTTGTAATAACATTTAAACTGTTACCCAACAACATCAAATACAATGGATATCACAAAACGGAAAAAAATACGAAAAAGTAGTACTATTTTACAGCGGTTTGCAATGATTCTCTTTCCCCCCACAATGCATTGCATTACGTCACGTTGGGGGAGACGACAGACGAAAGCCCCGTCTCTGTTCACTGTTTATGGTCTCGGTCTGTGCCACTGGTGTTGCAAAATATAGCTTTTGGTCTCGATTATGTGTCTAATCATATTGGAGGGAAAGTGAAACACAGCTTGGACGGGGATGCTGTTCGGCTTTTCACAAGTTTAGACAGCTAGCTATGCCGACGTTTGCTAACGTTAGCGCAACAGCATTAGACTAGACTGCTAGCTAGGTAAATATTACGACTGGCTTCGGAGTTTCCTATATCTGCATCCACGTTGTCAACATAAGACATGTGGCATTAGTGCTCCTTTTGTATCATCATTTTATTGAATGAAATATTAATCTTCGCTCCTACGAGATGGGTGGGTTTTTGTTACATACAAAGCTAACTGGCTACAGTTAGCCTGTATGTATGCTAGCGGAATTAGCTAACGTTGCGTAACCAGCCAGCAACTTCGGCAATCGGCAGTAGTTTCGGTGAGCTAACCACGACAGTATTGTCGCCCACAATCAACCTCTGCTGCTAAAAGCAGTCAACCTGCAGTGATGTTTGAAATAGAGACGCTTGTGGATGTGTTAGCTGTTGTGGTTAGCTCGCCGAAACTACTGCCGAAGCGGCTGGCTGGCTACGCAACGTTAGCTAATTCCGCTAGCATACGCACAGGCTAACTATAGCCAGTTAGCTTTGTGTGTAATGTAACAAAAATCCACCCATCTTATAGGAGCGAAGCTTAACATTTCATTCAATACAATTATGGTACAAAAGAAGCACTAACGCCACGTCTTAAGTTGACAACGTGGACGCAGATATAGGAAACTCCAAAGGCAGTCGGAATATTTACCTAGCTGTCTAGGCTAATGCTTTTGCGCTAACGTTAGCAAAACGTCGGCGTAGCGTTAGCTAGTTGTCTAAACTTGTGAAAAGCCGAACAGCACCCCCATCCAAGTAATAAATAAACACTAGGCAAATATGTTGTTACTGGAGCTAGTAGGCTACCATCAAAACGTGAGATATCTAATCGAAAATGTGTTTAAAACGTCGGGGGATTTCACAGGTGGGACTGACTGGCAAGTTAGCCCATAGCTAGCATGATGCCTTCTATTTCTAGATCTAGCTAGATTACCAGTACTTATCTGAACTAACGACATGATCACCATCACTAGATATAAAGAAAACCTTGACTTCACTCGGTGCTATTCACTGACAGTAAAAACACCTCTTCCTCATCCCAGTCAGTCACCATAGTTCTAGTACTAGGCTGAGGCACGTCTCCCCAATGTGATGTCATCACCGAATTGCGTTAAAAAACCCAATAATACCAAAAACGACCAAAACTGGCCTTTAACACTATTTGGAGACATTTTTAACAATGATATACATATGTTGAGTGCTTTATGTACCCATTAATCAACAGTGGTGGTTAACCTGCAACGTGGGCTTTAACTTTTTCCAGGACATGAACACCTGTTTCCTGGGTGAAAGTCTTGTGTTTTCTCGTTAACTTCTTCCAGGACATGAACTCTGCTCCCTGGCTTGAAAGCCCTGTGTTTTAGGAGCCAAACAAACACCCCCACCCCCCGCCCGCCCGACCTCCTCCCTACGAGGATCTTCACGCTCTTATACAGCAGCAGTCAACGCTCTGCTGATAGTAATAAATACTAGAACACATACCCATTACAGAGCTTTACTTTCCGTAGCTATATGTACGAATGGTTCATGAGAACAGCCTGAACATTCACACACACACACACACACACACACACACACACACACACACACACACACACATGAAAATGAAGTTGATCTGCGCTGAAGGACAAATGTAGGAATGTGTAATATTTATTGACTGAATGGGATTTGAACCCTGGTCTCGTCTACTCACAGCCAAAGTCGACTATAATCACCAGACCAGGAGGAATACTACTGTACGGAGCCACCGAGTGATTTTTAATGTTTCTTCATGAAGCCTGCTGAACTGAGACCCGCACAGGACACAAAATACTTCTTTTGGGTTCCTTTTTTTGTGCAAATATTAATAATTAATTGCAATTTGACAGAAGGCCAAGCAATACTTATTACTTATTTCTTTTAAAGGAATAGGAAACACTAATGTATGAAACTACCAATTAGATTAGTAATACTTTCACCCAGGAAAAATGTAACCAAGCTAGCTAGCTACCGTTAGCGTTAGCTGGTAACTTAAGGGAAAGTTACCGGTTAACGGTAAATCTTCCGTTGAATGACTCGCTTCAGAAGGGTTGAAAAATGCCCCTCTTTAGCGTTTAGCTTAGCGCAGCACCGTAGCAACTATAAACATCAGTGTCTCTACTGTCTTTACAGTTGCTGCCCCGAGACTCTGGAACAAGTTACGCCCTGATATTCACACTATTACGGATGTAGCTCTTTTTAGATCCAAATTCAAAACGTATTTGTTTAGAATGGCTTTCAATATGTAGTAGTGGTGTGACAATGTCCCTCTTCTCCTCCTGTTTCTATGTAACCTTTTATGATTTTACTGTTTTCTATGTTTCATTCTTTTTATTGTACAATAAGTTGTTTTATTCTTGGTTCCTTGATGTAAAGCACTTTGGATACCTTCTGGTTGCTGTAAAGTGCTATATAAATAAATGTTGATTGATTGATTTAGCTGTTTGCTGCTTCCTGTTTGGTGCTGGAGGGAGAGCACCCATCGGTTGTTTGGTCTGAACTTCCAGACTGGAAAAAGACTGACTGGAACTGGGTTTTATGACCTTACACCAAACGATGGATAGCGCCCCGACTCTAGCAAGACTCTCAGGATTTCATTCCCAGATTGGAAATTAGTCTGCAACAGTGAAATAGCTTGAAAAGTCGTTTGGTGTAAGGTCGGCATTACCAGCTAACGAAGTGAGATCTAGTTGTAGTCTTGCTAATCTTGCATATTGCATAATCTTCTAGTCTGTGACTTAAAACTCAGTGACATTATGACGGGTTGTCTTTAGATGTGAGATGGTGTCACACTTTTAGAGCTGTTACACACCAACCAGACGGCCAACCGTCGGCAGAAAAGCCAGACGGACTGATCAGTCGGTCCAAAAAAATGCTCAAAACACACTGAGGCGACGCCGACTTCAGCGTACGCTCTGCGCGTGTGCGAAACGTAATACGTCTCCATAGCAGCAGGCGGCGCTTCTCTGTATTGTTTCCCAGAAAATCAAAACCGGCAGCTGATAGAACGAACGCGTCACGTGGGTGTTTTTTCTCCGGAAATTCACAGTCAGACTGTCATGGCGGCTCATTCAGAATACTAGCTCATATTGTACTAAAATAGTACTAAAACACCGAAACGTGTTTCTGAAAACATTTTAAGAGAGAAATAGGCCATGCAGTTGCTGAATCTGTCTTCATTTCTGACAGGCTCATCCGCTCGCCATTTCCGGGTGAGTCCAGACTGCCCTGTCTCCGACTGAGCATGTCGGGTCGGACAAAATGAAGGCCAACGGCTCCTCCGACGGGCGACGGCACGGAACACACCGAACAGACTCGAGTCACCGACCTCGCCAGACGGTCTGACGGCCGATAATCGAGTTGGTGTGTCGGGGCCTTTAGTCTTTCAATGTCTTGTAGTGTATCATAGACATTACTCTGTGATTCTCAATACACCGTGTTTCCTCTCACACTTCTGTATTTTTATCTCACACAAACAAACTCTCTTGCTCCCCCTCTCGTCCTCTCTCTCTCTCTCTCTCTCTCTCTCTCTCTCTCTCCACACACACACACACACACACACACACACACACACACACACACACACAGAGAAAAGCAGTGAGGGATGAAGTCATTATCAGCTCTAATAGGTGACGTGCCAGATATTTCCACTGCAGGGAAATAACATGACAGCAAAACAAACGACGCCATTAGTCATACTTAACACCACCTGTAAATCAACTCTGTGCGTATGCAATGTGTGTGTGTTTGTGTGTTTTAACAGGTTATTTGCTGCGACCCATGGAAAGTATGAGACGTACATATGACTGACAATGTGTGATGAGTGCACACACACACACACACACACACACACATAAACACACACGTTTCAGGAGTTTTACTCTCCGCTCGTGTTTTGTTTGTCGTCTTCGCTACAGGTCTAGTTATCTGCTTTCTACTACAGAAAGGTTGGGTTCTAAAACACAGGGCTTTCAAGCCGGGGAGCAGAGTTCATGTCCCAGAAAAAGTTAAGGAGAAAACACAAGACTTTCACCCAGGAAATGGGTGTTCATGTTCAGGGTTAGTGTTATACAGCGCTGCGGAGGAAGGTCTGGCTAGTCCACACAGCATTCCTGAATGGGAGGAAAACGTGCTCTGGTTTATTGGCATTTCTTTAAACCAATCACAATTGTTGTGGCGCCGTACGGAGCCACGGTGTCTCTGCAAAATAGTCTTAGGAAGGAACTTGTTTTGGTGGAACATGTGTACGTTCAAAAGTTGTTTTAGTCGTGCAACAGAAAACTCCAATTGGACAGATAGTCTAGCTAGCTGTCTGGATTTACCCTGCAGAGATCTGAGGAGCAGTTAACCATAGTCCTCACAAATCCACCGGAGGTTAGAACGCCAACACAAAGAAAATGGAAAACGGACAAGTTTTCTTTACGAATTCAAGTCAACACTCGGTGAGTAATGGATATGCAAATGGTAAAGAATTCCTTTAACTGCACATGTTTCAAGAACAGGAACCATGAAAGGCGTAGCACCAGTAGCGAATGTGAACCGTCAATTAACGCCACCGTATAAGTGCCAACATTTACAGCTCAGGATTACCACCTAAAATGTGACTACTCTTCTTGTTCTGAACACTCGGCGGTTCATCCCTCCCCCTGATTATAAAGTGACTCCCGGTGGCTGCACAGCGTTTAGTTGGAGCCGGTAGTCCCTGCGAGTGTTAATCCTTTCTAAACTCGCCGCAGCTGGATGAACGTGAAGCTGGAGAGCTGCGAAGTGTAAAGAGTCTGAGGGGACTGCCAATGAAAACCAGGCTGCGGCAATAAAATATCAACCAAACAACGAGCCACTCAGCATAGCCATGACCCCCTGCATGGACACACACACACACACACACACACACACACACACACACACACACACACACACACACTGTTAAGCCCTATTCTGGCAATACTTCTCCCAGCTAAACAATAAAACCTAAAACAACACCATTGTTTTTAATGCTCGGTCCTGCGGTAGCAGTCAGTATTAACAATGGAAAGACCAGACACGTCGTCTTGGAGCTGAGACGATTTGTCACACTTTGACAAGCCACGGATTCAACGGGACAGTGAGCGAACGTTTTTGGAGTCTGACAGCTGAATAACAAGTGGAGAAAAAAAACAAGAAGAATGTGTCTGAGTGCGATCAGGACGGAGCAGGAAGGAAACGAGGAAACAGCTCCCCTCTCCGTTCCCAGCCAAACACAGCAAAACCTCCGACATGACGAGACACTCGTCTTTGAACATTGCTCCAAATGATTTGAACAAGCCGGCAATCAAACAGGAAGATTTAAATGCCAACATGATAAGTGTCTGAACGTGGTATCGGAACATAAACGTTTGTCACTCTGTTGAGTCTGAGTGTTCATCTGTGTTTTTACTCAGTCTAAGGAGGAGCGAGTAGTCTGGATAAAGTTACTTGAAGGTATCTACATAAGAGTGACATGACACTATCATGAACGTGTCATAAACATTATAAACAAGTCATAAACATTTATGACATAACACTTCTTTTAGTGTCATTCGGTTTTTGTCATGACAAGTTATGGTTAGGTTAGGTTAGGACTGTGTCATGACAGTGTCAAGTGTTCATGACACTGTCATGTCACTCTTATGTAGCTACCTTCAAGTAAAGTGTTACCAAAAAATTATAAAGTGAGATTTTGAAAATGTCATGAGAACAAAGTCCTAATATTTCAAGCATAAAGTTGCAATATTAGTTGTGATGTTATAATAAAGTTGGGATTCAGATAAAGTTTGATGATCAAATTGAATGAAAGTCACAAGAACAAAGTCAACACAGAAATATTTCAAGCACAAAGTTGCAATTATACTAGAAAATAAAACAAGAATAAAAGTCATAATATCTTGAGAATAAAGTGAAACGTTTGCGAAGAAAGTCCTAATATTTCAAGATGGTGATGCGAGATCACAGAAGGCTTGTATCATGTGGACACGCCGACAGTTTTGTTGTCATTACTTAAAATTCCTCCTGGGGGCGACAGAAACTACGAACTATAGCTTTAACTTTGGATGAAGTTCGATAATTAAACTGATCGATCTTAGATTTTAAACATTATGTCCTGAGAACAAAGTTGTAATATTTCAAGCATTAAGTTGCAATATTTCGAGAACAAAGTTGCAATTTTATTAGAAAAAAACTGGATAAAAAGTCATAATGTCTTAAGAATAAAGTCACGTTTATCAGAAGAAAGTGGTAATATTTCAAGCCCAAAAAGTTGGAATATTTCAATTATGAAGTTGGGATAAAGTTTGAAAAGGAGCATCAGGGCCATTTGATTAAAAACAAAACAAGTATGATCTGCGATTTGAACATTAAGTCCTGGGAACAAAGTTGCAATATTACCAGAAAAAAATAAACGTAACGTCATAATGTCTTAAGAATAAAGTAAAACGTTATCAGAAGAAAATCGTCATATTTCAATGATGAAGTTGTGATAAAGTTTGAAAGTAAAGTTTTATTATGACTCATTTTGCATTAATGCAGCAGTCAAACCAAACTTTATTCTGAAAATGACTTTCTGACTTTCTGCTCACATTGCATGTTAGAGTAGTCCGACTTCTCCGTCCTAATTTAATGAAGTGTAAATAGTCGAATACATAAATATTCTTTTCTCTAATGTGGTCGTCTTGGAAACGAGACGGCTGCCACTGAAAAGCAGTCGTTGTTTTAATTCCTCTTCTGTGGTTGTGTCTGAGGTTTAAACTGCGGTTTGGACTGTTTTGTGGAGCTTTAAGTGGGCAGTTACAGCGAGCCATTCGTTAAACCCCCCCGGGGTGTGAGCGTCACATGGATTCAGGCCTGTGTTTTCAGAAGGAGTGTTTGTGTACATGCATATTATTGTGTGTGTGTGTGTGTGTGTGTGTGTGTGTGTGTGTGTGTGTGTGTTTGTGTTTAATTCCTGAGCTCTGGGAGTCTATAAAGCAAGCTCTGGCCATTCAGTGGGTGATTATATGTTAGCACAAACTTTACAGAAGTGAGGTCACCTCTGCTGGATATTTGTGTGTGTGTGTGTGTGTGTGTGTGTGTGTGTGTGTGTGTGTGTGTGTGTGTGTGTGTGTGTGTGTGTGTGTGTGACAGTGTACCAAAATGTGTTGCCAACACCAACACGGAGCTGGCTGAACTGGTCAACCTGTTGGCTTGTTACTGGCCTCAAGCCCCCATCCATCCTTCTATTAGTCTGGATCAACGGAAGTTGAGGCTCATGGGGCCAGATGTCCCTCGCCTTCCGCTCTATGTCTGTTGCTGTTCAAAAACTCTGTTCACAACATTAAACTTCGAGCTACCGAGCTACACACTGAAAATGTCAAGTTTAGAAGAAGATTTGGATGGTACAACAAGGCAGGCCTGCTTGGTTCTTTCAGGGAATAATTGTTAAAGATTTACAAAGAATATGTTTAGGGCATTTCCTCTCTAACTGGGACGTCAAGAGCTTATTGACGATTGTGATTGGTTTAAAGAAATGCAAACAACCCAGAGGGTTTGTCACCTATCCCAGAATGCATCTGACATGTAGCCAGACCTTAAATCATCCAACCAAACAGATGGAACATTAAAAAAACAGCCAACAATCAACTGATGATAATTTCAAATGTACTGATTTATTTACTGATTTATTTCTTCACAGCACCAGCAAGTTTTCACATATTCTGTCAAATATCTTAAAGGTGCAGTAGGTAAGCCTTATAAAACTAACTTTCTGTCATATTTGCTGAAACTGACCCTATGTTCCAGTAGAACTACATGAAGCAGGTCATTTAAACCCACCGCTCCCTGTTCAGATGCACCAATCAGGGCCGGGGGGTGTCTAACTGCATGTCAATCACTGCTCATGCACACGCATTCATTCTCCTTTGTGGCAGGAGGGGCTTAGGAAACCGTTTTGGGCTTTAGCATAAAGGGGAGAGGGACTGAGAAGTTGATGTTCACCGGATGCGGGCAGCAACTGGTAACCAGTGAAGAGCAGCGTGGGCAGCAAGTTTCACATAACGTCTACTCGATGGATTGGGACAGAATATGGTACAGATATTTATAGTCCCCAGAGGATGAACCCTGATAACTTTAGTGATCACTTGACTTGGTTGACATTTCTGATTTAACAGACGACAACTAGTAGATTAATTGCTATTAAATGACTTACACCCTTTTCATAGTTTCATGGAAATTGGGACGGTCATTTTTCCATAATCCCGCGGACAAACAGACAAACAAACCGAACCGAAAACATAGAATATAGATGTTAAAGGCATGATGTGGCAATGCTCAGGTCATGATTCATTCATGTCGCCAAAGAGTGTTTAGAAATCTGCAGCTGATGTAATGGTATTTCATAAGGTGTTTTGACAGAACAACTGAAGATAGATTTAATTTGAAAAAGAAAACCGAAAACAGCTACTAGTTTAAAGAAATTACAGCCAGGTTTATAAAGTGCTTCTTGAAATGAAAGCTGAAGAAGATAAACAATAGAGTTCAAGACCTCTGAATCACAAAATCGTTTTTATAGTATAGTGTTTTGAATGTTAACATCATCTCTGTTTTTTAAATATCCACTGATAAACTGCAGGTGATACTTCTTTCTTCTTCTTTTTTTAGGAACAAAACCTGTAACATCCGTGCTTGTACTTGTTTTAGTGTAGCAGGGGTTTTCCACAAAACATCCTTTCATGTTTGTACTTGTTCAAGCTTGGATTTCATGTTCCACTTGATGAAGGTGCGTCCAGAAAGTATTGAATTATATTGAATAATATGTCAAACCCAGTTTATGAGCCAGGATTGTCTAGGAGGGGGGCTCAAATAGACCCGTTAGTACTCTTCTAGGGTATCACTGCTCCATCCAAAGAGGGATAACAAACAATAAGCCAAATCGTAGGTTATATATATATATATTTGGCTACCCAAAGGAGTAAGGAATTTATTTGCAAAACAACATCTAAAAGAAAACAAAGCACTGTGTAAATTCTGCGAACTGAGACACCTGGGACCACCTCAAATTTTTTGCTCCATTTACGGCAGCCTTATGCACTATTTTTCAAGATATTTGATGACAGAATGCCTAAACATCTGTACATCATTTGGGAAAAATATGATACTTGTAACATCCTATTTTTTAAGTTCCATAACATAGACAGAAACTGTCTGATGTTTCTGTTTTTAAGTCCCATGACATTGGCATAGCAATAATATGGATAGAAAGACCATTGAACTGTTTCCTGTGGTCATTTCATTGGTACATCACAAAATGGTGATTGATGTTACTTGTCTTAGTGAGAATTTGCGTCAGTGGGGCCGTAAACTGTGTTACAGCTCGCTAGGAGGAGAGCCGCCCGGCGCAGCTCGGGAGATGTTCTCCAGAGTTGCAGAGGAGGGACGGTTAGACCCAGCAGCAGTGGATCAGCAGACCGCTAACATTAGACCCAGCGGCAGTAGGTCAGCTGACCGCCAACGTTAGACCCAGCGGCAGTGTGTCAGTTGACCGCCAACGTTAGACCCAGTGGCAGTGTGTCAGCGGACCGCTAACATTAGACCCAGCGGCAGTTGGTCAGCTGACCGCCAATGTTAGACCCAGCGGCAGTGGGTCAGCTGACCACCAACGTTAGACCCAGTGGCAGTGTGTCAGCTGACCGCCAAAGTTAGACCTAGCGGCAGTGTGTCAGCGGACCGCTAACGTTAGACCCAGCGGCAGTGGGTCAGCGGGCCGCTAATGTTAGACCAAGCTTCAGTGGACCGCTAACGTTAGACCCAGCAGCAGTGGATCAGCGGACCGCTAACGTTAGACCCAGCGGCAGTGGGTCAGCTGACCACCAACGTTAGACCCAGCGGCAGTGTGTCAGCTGACCGCCAACGTTAGACCCAGCGGCAGTGTGTCAGTTGACCGCCAACGTTAGACCCAGTGGCAGTGGATCAGCGGACTGCTAACGTTAGACCCAGTGGCAGTGGATCAGCGGACCGCTAATGTTAGACCCAGCGGCAGTGGGTCAGCTGACCACCAACGTTAGACCCAGCGGCAGTGTGTCAGCTGACCGCCAAAGTTAGACCTAGCGGCAGTGTGTCAGCGGACCGCTAATGTTAGACCCAGCAGCAGTGGATCAGCGGACCGCTAACGTTAGACCTAGCGGCAGTGTGTCAGCGGACCGCTAATGTTAGACCCAGCAGCAGTGGATCAGCGGACCGCTAACGTTAGACCCAGTGGCAGTGGGTCAGCGGGCCGCTAATGTTAGACCAAGCTTCAGTGGACCGCTAACGTTAGACCCAGCAGCAGTGGATCAGCGGACCGCTAACGTTAGACCCAGCGGCAGTGGGTCAGCTGACCACCAACGTTAGACCCAGCGGCAGTGTGTCAGCTGACCGCCAACGTTAGACCCAGTGGCAGTGTGTCAGGTGACCATCAACGTTAGACCCAGCGGCAGTGTGTCAGCTGACCGCCAACATTAGACCCAGCGGCAGTGTGTCAGCGGACCGCTAATGTTAGACCCAGCGGCAGTGGACCGCTAACGTTAGACCCAGCGGCAGTGGGTCAGCTGACCACCAACGGTTGACGGCAGAAAAAAGTGTCCGTGCGCCAGGCGCATGGTTCAAAAGGGTTGTACTTAGTGTCTTCATTAATTCATAGGTGTGTTTTGGTGTAACATGCAATAAACCAATCAGAGTGTCTTTGGACCTTGGAGCATTGTTATTATGATGGAGGATTTGCACCGTAAATTTTTTATGTGTAATCTTCTGCATGTGTGTGTGCTGCCTGTGTGTGTAACAAGCATAGTGTGCGCGCGCTGTGCACAAGCCTAGCGCCATTTTACTAATTCGCTGTTAAAATAACAATGAAATGCTGCGCTACTGACTTTAGACCAGGTTTTTGTTGGTCAATGATCACTTTCCACTGCCTCAAGATAGCAAAACACCCAGAATGCACCTGAACACACCTCCCTGTAAGATCAGCACGCCCATGGGCGCACAGATGGGCGCAGGTGCATTTGCTATTTAAACGATGTGGGCGCTGGACGGGAAATTGACAACTGCGTCGGTCTTAAACTAGCAAAGACACTTGCGTCGGGCTTTGCGCTGCGCCGGGTGCAAGATAGGGCCCAAAGTCTCGGTCTTGTCTCAATGCATTCTGGTCTTAGTGATGACTTTGTC
This sequence comes from Sander vitreus, assembly GCF_031162955.1. Lineage (NCBI taxonomy): Eukaryota > Metazoa > Chordata > Actinopteri > Perciformes > Percidae > Sander > Sander vitreus. The sequence continues at coordinate 35,529,191 of NC_135858.1, read as the reverse complement.
TCGGTTTAGGTGGTCTTGACAACAACACGGCTACTAACCATGGGGAACAATTGGAGTTCAGTTTTCTTACTGAAGGACACTTGTGGATCAACCCCACCCCCCCCTACAGTGCCCTGGTGCCCAGATAATTTACCTATCCTGCCTACGCCAGCAGCTTTACCAGTTTTGTTCCAGCGTAGGTTTCTTGCCAGTTGGCAGAGTTGTGGTCAAACAGCAGCTTTGTATTGAGCAAATTGGCATTCATTAGCTTGAAAGAAAACCATCCAAACAAACAGAAGGACCATTATGAAAACAGTCAAATAATCTGGCTGAAGATCTTTTAAATGGACCGATTTATTTCTTTACAGCACTCACACACGGAGCCAGACTTGATCTCAAGATGCATCTTGGGCGTGCCAAGCCATTCAGAGCAGAAACTCATTTTACTTTTTTTATTGTTCAATAAATATAAAGGATCACCTGGAGCTTTATGACTTCCCAAACTCAAATTACTGCAAACTAAACAGAAACAGCAGGTCTGGAGGTAAATCTGTGCTGCTCTCATAGCTGCTGGAGGAAATACTCAGATCATTCTGATGGATGGATAGATTTGGGCTTTTATTTCTTCTTTTTAGACCATTATTTCTACGACAGCTGAAGACATGAAAGGGGAGAGAGGGGGCGACAAGCAGCAAAGGGCCGCAGGTCGTAGTCGAACCCACGGCCGCTGCGTCGAGGAGCGAACCTCCACACATGGAAACATGCTTCACCAGGTGAGCTACCCAGGTGAGCTACCCAGGCGCCCATGAATGGATGGATTTGATCCACAGTACTGTGGGGTAAGGTCTGGCTACATTACAGATACATTCTGGGATAGTAATACATTCTGTGGGTTGTTTCCATTTCTTTAGACCAATCACAATCATCTTGGGCGGCGCTAAGCTCTGGACGCAGCGACGGTGGCTCTGCTAAATAGTCGCAGGAAGGAACTTGTTTTGGTGGAACATTTGCACCTCACAAAAGAAAACTCATACAAAATTAAATGAAGTTAACTGTTGACACAACACAGTACCGTGAGCTATTTAAATGAGCTGATACGTGGTAAAACCTCATTGGCTCTTACCAGTGTATCTCTGTGTGTACTTCGTCCACAGCAATCCCACCAATCAGTCCCAAAACATCCCAGTTAGAGAGGAAATGCCCTAAACATATTCTTTGTAAATCTTTACAATCATTCCCCAGAAGAACCAAGCAGGCCTGCCTTGTTGCACCATCCAATTTCTCTTTAAAACTTAATATTTTCGACAGGTGGCTTGCTAGCTTGAAGTTTTGTTGTTGTTTCCCGAAGTAAGAGTGGAAGAAGATGGACATGCGGTGGATGTCAGGCAATTATCCTGGAAATGTACTTCTGTTGATCCAGACTACTGCTGCGTTCCAGGCAACCCATAACTCGTGTTTTCACAACCTTTTGCCCGTCAAAGTGCCCTGGAATGACAGTCAAACCCGTAACTTACTACCCGTGAACTCGTACCAGATCGTTGTATTCCCAGTTACAGTTTTTGACGTCACACACACATAAACAACAATGGCGACCCCTGTTGATGCTGTACAGACGCCGGTGAGAAATAGAAATAAATAGACATAAATAGGCAACGTAAAGTAATTCTGCACATTGTAATCAAAACAATACACATACAATTGTGTACTGCTACAGGTTATGTTTATTAAATGAAGCCCAAAATATGTCGCCGACTAGAAATCGCTAGTAACATCTAGTGCTAGCTAAAATCAACGTTAGGTAGCCGCTAGCTAGCGTTAACATTAGGTAGCCTAACCTGAACCCTGAAACGCTACTAAGTTGTGAGTCCTGACTTGAAGTCGTAACTTACGGGCTAAAAATTGTCTGGAACACAGCACACCACTGGAGAAAATGTGTGAACATAATGTCACGACATTTCAGTTCATACAGTTGTTGAGATATTTAGGTCTGGACCCAACAACAGAGCCAATAACAGATTTTGTGTTGGATTATTTTCCAAAGAGTGATGGTTGGAAAGTTGCTTTTTAACTTGATTCTACATTTTAGGCCTCCTCTTCAACCTTTCGATCACCATCCACCATGTTTTCATTTTGCAAAGTACAGCATACACATTCATTACAGCAACCTTCATTAGCATCTGGGTTGTCAGGGTGATCATGACAAAACACACGTCCGCTTGTTCATCGAGTGTAACTGAAGTTTTCCATTTGTTTAGTTTACTACGAAGGTCATCACAGATTTTGTTTTTACTTCTTCGTTGGAAGTGTGTTGGCCCGATTTGCCACACTGGCGCTCTCCGATCCCTTTGTTGCTGAGCCCCAAACTACAGATGCTTTTAGTTCCCATGAGTCTTTACCACTGGCACACACACACACACACACACACACACACACACACACACGCACATGCACACGCACACACACACACACACACACACTATGTATACCACCACTCAGCCTTGGTGTGTGTGTGTGTGTGTGTGTGTGTGTTATTTTTGGATTTTTTTCCCCGTTGTGGCTATAATCAGGGGCGTCTTTGACATGTCACAGTTTCCCCACCTAGGCATGACCTGCCCTCCGCCAGGAAACACTGAACAAACCAACTGTGCCCGACAGAGTGTGTGTGTGTGTGTGTGTGTGTGTGTGTGTGTGTGTGTGTGTGTGTGTGTGTGTGTGTGTGTGTTACAGAGAGCAAAGGGAAGAAATTGTGTTTTTTTGTGTTTAAGAACATTACGTGTGGATATACATGTTCACATATGCATTATAGTTTTAGGCATCTGCTGAATGAGTCATATGTTCATTAGGCAGAACTGAAAACACAAATTTAAACACTGTTGTTCGCCTGGTAATGTCAAGCAGGGACTGAAAGAATAACTATATATTTATATATATATATATATATATATATAGTATAATGACTATATACCGTATTGACCCGTACAGACAACCCCGATAGTAGGACGACTCAGCTTTTGGACATTTGGACTTTATGAGTCCCTCATTTTGTTTTTCAATTATATATTCACACACCCTCCTGCAGCCAGTTTGGCGACCACGGTATGCTCTTCTTTGACTGTTGTTGACTGTATATTCAGGTCAATTCAGATAAGTGGTTCCCAAACTGCCTAGAGGAGAAGTGTAACAAGATTTACCATTGTTCATTTACTGTGCATTTTTAATAACATCTCAGCACATTGAAACAGTAGGTGTATAATGGCTGGCACTCTGACCATTCTGCTGCATTGATTTGAATAGAAACGGCCTTTCTGTCAATTAAATTTTTTATGTTTTTTACCGTTATCTGTGCATCAACAATTTTACACAGCGCTGACAATAAAAGCAAATTATACAGTGGTGTAGTCTACGTGATACGCAGGTATACGCAGCATACCCACTAAGAAAGCTCCAGGATTTCCATATACCCACTTAAAAATGTTCAATGACGTAACAACATAGTTTTGTGACAGAACTTTCACTTCAGATATTTGTATTCACAAATACGGGTATTCGAGTAATGTGACAGCAAACTAAACTAACGCTGCAGAACATGCAGAGCAACTTTTCTCATCTTTTATCGACCCGCTCCTCGCTGAGCACAGTGCGTAGTGTGTGCGTAGCGACCGGGCCCAAATGCCCCACCTACGCTAACGCCAGTATCCTCCCTTCACCAAGTAGCCTATTTTATTTTATCCTCGTTGCTTTTTCGTTCAACTTTTGTGATCCAGGCTCAGGTCCCTGATGTGAAAGCCCCCTGCTTTATATTCCATTATATATTGGATATATTTTATATATGTCATCTGTGTTTTCCTTCTCATCGGATAAATAAAGGTATTCCCACCGTAAATGTGTGCATGAAAGTGTATCAGAATGCACGAAATGAAGTCTTTGACGCTCAAAATAACCCTGGGGGAGGACACCCAGACCCAAACCCCAAACTACACCACTGAAATTATACAATGTAGGCCTAACTGTTTTACATTTAAGTTTGTAGATGCTGGATTTATCAGCAGTAAAAAATAAGCTAACAAACAACAATAAAGGCCATGATTCTCATGTACTGAAACAACATGAAGTGAGAAGTCATGCCTTATATAAACCCACTGTATAAGTCCCAAATGGTATTCAGTTTTGTTTTGTTTTGTCTCGAGTGAAGACAAGTTGAGTTCTGTACATGACTTTCAGCTCAGCCCAGCAGGAAGTCCACGTCGCCTACTTTCTGTTATTTTACTGTAATCAACAGCTGGCATTGTGTCTCGCACATATGAAATGTTATAACCATCCTAAAGCCAACACAAACCACTGAAAATATATTCTAATGTCAAAAAGGTGCACTGGAGGCTCGTAGGGAGCAAACAAGTGGACATAAAAATCTGATTCTGGTTCTCTCCATTCCTGCACGATTGACCTTTTTTTAAAGGTGAGAGGAGTTGCGATTATGAAGTTACGAAGGTTCGTGGGTGCATGCATGTTTGTAGCAACAAGTCCTCCAAACTATACGACGATATCGGTCGTTTATTCCAGTGGTTCTCAAACTTTTTTCAATAATGTGCCCCATTTGAATTGTGTTTTTAAGCCAGGTGATAGATTTACCAAACAACAGCCATGTGAATGAAAACCATGTAAAGGTGCTGTAGGTCGGATTGTGAAGATCCAGGATTTAGCCAAAGAATTTGAACATCGAGAACTTCTCAGTCCCTCCCCCCTTTCCGCTAAAGCCCAAAACGGTCTCCTAAGCCCCTCCTACCACAAGGGAGAATGAATGCGTGTGTATGAGCAGTGATTGACACACAGTTAGACACCCCCCCCTGGCCCTGATTGGTGCATCTGAACAGGAAGCGGTGGATTTTTGCAAATCTCTCTACAGGCTGTAGGTGGAGCCAGAGGAGCTGGATTTATTTTTTTTAAATGACCTGCTTCATGTAGTTCTACTGGAACATAGGGTCAGTTTCAGCAAATATGACAGAAAGTTAGTTTAATAAATCTTACCTACTGCACCTTTAAATGCTAATGAAAAAAGGCAACAAAAACAAACAAAAAAAACATAAAAAGAAGAAAAGTGGAAAATAGTATCGAAAACTTAGAAAACAGCGACAAAAACTTGGTAAAAAGCGACAGACTTGTAAAAAGAAAACAAAGGAAGGACGACAAACTTCGAAAGAAAAGAGACAAAAACCTTGAAAAAGGCAGAATTGTTTTTTGAAAAAAGCGACAAAAACATCAACAAACTTGGAGGAAAAAAGAAGACAGTAGAAAAAAGGAAGGAAGGAAGGAAGGAAGGAAGGAAGGAAGGCAAGAAACCGGTTGGAAATAGTGTCAAAATGCGACAAAAACTTTAAAAAAGCGCTCACGTACCCCCTGCAGTCCTCTAAAGTACCACCCCCCATTTGAGAAACACTGGTTTATTCAATTCAGTGCCGTTCCAGGGCACTTTCACCGGTAGAAGGTTGTGAAAACCCCCTTGAGGTACATTTGTGATCATCAGTGATATTGGGCTGTGTAAGTAAAACTAACTTTGACACAGACTCACAAATATTAGGAATACATGCAGCCGTGCAAACAGATCACATTCTTACATGTGTTAACTGAAACATGCACACTCAGATGAACACAGTAGAAATACTGTAGTCTTAATGTTTAAGGGAGGTTTGAGGCACACACAATCGCACGCGCACACACACACACACACTCACACACACACACACACACACAAACTACATTGCCAGGAAACACTTAAGTGAAACTTAGAACTTAACTTCATTGCTTTCTTACTCCTCTGGGTCATTCCTTCCCCTCAAGGCCTCTCTCTCTCTCTCTCTCTCTCTCTCTCTCTCTCTCTCTCTCTCTCTCTCTCTCTCTCCATCTCTCTCTCTCTCTCTCTCTCTGTCTCTCTCTCTGACTCTGTCGCTCTCTCTCTCTCTCTCTCTCTCTCTCTCTATGTCTCTCTCTCTCTCTCTCTCTCTCTCTCTCTCTCTGTCTCTATGTCTCTGTCGCTCGCTCTCTCTCTCTCGCTCTCTCTCTCTCTCTGTCTCTATGTCTCTCTCTCTCTATCTCTCTCTCTCTCTCTCTCTCTCTCTCTCTCTCTCTCTCTCTCTCCCTCTCTCTCTCTCTCTCTCTCTCTCTCTCTCTCTCTCTCTCTCTCTCTCTCTCTCTCTCTCTCTCTCTCTCTCTCTCTCTCTCTCTCTCTCTTCCTCTCTCTCTCTCTCTCTCTCTCTCTCTGTCTCTCTCTCTCTCTCTCTACAGATGGAAGCGTTTCCAAACTTTACCGTCTCTACCTATCTGCTGCTCCTAACCTTTCAGTCTTTCCTCTGCTCTGTGTTTTCCTAAGTAAGTGCGCACAAAGGATAAAAAATGTGAGCAGCTGCAGCCAGCGTTGGGTTGTCAGGGGTTATGAAATACATGATATAAAGAGCTGACTATAACCCAAGATGGCCGACTGCCAAGACTGGGGGTCAAACAGGTCTGCTCCCCTCCAACCAGTCACAACGGTTATAATGTTTAACCTTATTGTTGTTTCTGGGTCAAAAATGTAAAATCGAAACTTTTGTTTCTTTCAACGTTTTTGTCGTTGTCTTTTATCAATTATTTTCTTCAAATGCTATGAATTGAATAAAAAAAAAAAAAATTCAGTGAAAGTAGGTAACAGATCATTTATTTAACTTGTGAAGCGCGTTGTAGTAAACCATCCACGTTATTTATTTTTGAACATTTTTGTTGAAAGAACCCCAATGTTCTGATGTAGAAATGTTTTGAAAACAGGTCAAATTTGACCCGAGGACATCAGGAGGATTAAAGCAGCGTGGAGGGTCTAACATAAAGATGCTGTTGGTTGCATTATGGGAAAAGTAGTTATCCAGCGTTTGTGGAGTAAGTCAAGTCAAGGTCTCTGTTAAACCATTTTTAATCCTTTGAACATTTTGTTCAACGCATTCTCATGAACAGTTTCCTATGATATTGTACGAATTTGCAATAACATCAGCCGGTCACATGACAGTTAAGTTTAGCGGTCTTTACAGTTACATTTTGCAGATAAATCATGATGAGAAACCATGTCACAACGAAGGTTATTTCAGCAGCCGTTACAGTTAAGTTTTGCAGACAAAAGGTGAGGGTGTGTTTTCTCCTTAACTTCTTCAGGACATGAACACCTGTTTCCTGGGTGAAAGTCTTGTGTTTTCTCCTTAACGTCTTCAGGAGGTGAACACCTGTTTCCTGGGTGAAAGTCTTGTGTTTTCCCCTTAACTTCTTCAGGACGTGAACACCTGTTTCCTGGGTGAAAGTCTTGTGTTTTCCCCTTAACTTCTTCAGGACGTGAACACCTGTTTCCTGGGTGAAAGTCTTGTGTTTTCTCCTTAACTTCTTCAGGGCATGAACACCTGTTTCCTGGGTGAAAGTCTTGTGTTTTCTCCTTAACTTCTTCAGGAGGTGAACACCTGTTTCCTGGGTGAAAGTCTTGTGTTTTCTCCTTAACTTCTTCAGGACATGAACACCTGTTTCCTGGGTGAAAGTCTTGTGTTTTCTCCTTAACTTCTTCAGGAGGTGAACACCTGTTTCCTGGGTGAAAGTCTTGTGTTTTCTCCTTAACTTCTTCAGGACGTGAACACCTGTTTCCTGGGTGAAAGTCTTGTGTTTTCTCCTTAACTTCTTCAGGACGTGAACACCTGTTTCCTGGGTGAAAGTCTTGTGTTTTCTCCTTAACTTCTTCAGGACGTGAACACCTGTTTCCTGGTGAAAGTCTTGTGTTTTCTCCTTAACTTCTTCAGGACATGAACACCTGTTTCCTGGGTGAAAGTCTTGTGTTTTTCTCCTTAACTTCTTCAGGACATGAACACCTGTTTCCTGGGTGAAAGTCTTGTGTTTTCTCCTTAACTTCTTCAGGGACATGAACACCTGTTTCCTGGGTGAAAGTCTTGTGTTTTCTCCTTAACTTCTTCAGGACATGAACACCTGTTTCCTGGGTGAAAGTCTTGTGTTTTCTCCTTAACTTCTTCAGGAGGTGAACACCTGTTTCCTGGGTGAAAGTCTTGTGTTTTCTCCTTAACTTCTTCAGGACGTGAACACCTGTTTCCTGGGTGAAAGTCTTGTGTTTTCTCCTTAACTTCTTCAGGACGTGAACACCTGTTTCCTGGTGAAAGTCTTGTGTTTTCTCCTTAACTTCTTCAGGGCATGAACACCTGTTTCCTGGGTGAAAGTCTTGTGTTTTCTCCTTAACTTCTTCAGGGCATGAACACCTGTTTCCTGGTGAAAGTCTTGTGTTTTCTCCTTAACTTCTTCAGGACGTGAACACCTGTTTCCTGGGTGAAAGTCTTGTGTTTTCTCCTTAACTTCTTCAGGGCATGAACATCTGTTTCCTGGGTGAAAGTCTTGTGTTTTCTCCTTAACTTCTTCAGGGCATGAACATCTGTTTCCTGGGTGAAAGTCTTGTGTTTTCTCCTTAACTTCTTCAGGACATGAACACCTGTTTCTGGGTGAAAGTCTTTCAGATCTATAACTTATTCTGAGCACACATCGCTGGTTGTCTGTGTGACATCATCATCTCTCTCTCTCCTTCACTCGCTGTCTGCCAGCTGCTCATTGTCCGCCTTCTTCTAAAATATTAGAAACCCTAAAGCAGAACCAGAAAACCCAAGCTGTTATAAATGTGGTGTTGCTCCATTGTTTCTGAGAGCAGAAGTGTTGGTGAGTTTCAGATATTCTGTCCAATAAACAAGCGACCGTCTCGATCGTGTGCCGTGTGTTTACAGTGTTTGGTGTTTGACAAAGTGCAGTGTGAACGCAAACTGAACCCAATGAATAATGCAACAATGTTGCAACTTCACCACCGAATCGCAATGAGTCCACCAAACTATAGGTGTGAAAGTGCCCTTAGATACTTCCAGGTCATTTAGGAGTCAGTTAGGAACCTTCCTAATATACCATATATTATTACTGTAACGGAGACTCGCGGTTTTCCGGATACTTTCGAACGCAGTAAGCACAGTGAAAGTCCCATGAAATATCAATGCGTGGCAAGATAAGCCTGATTGGTTTACCTGTCTTTGGGGGCGGGTCTTACACACATAATAAAGTTTGATTGACAGACATCACAAAACTTGCGAAAAAACCTTGAGAAAAAATGACAAAAAATGTTGAAACAAATGCAGAAAAAGCTTCAAAAACTTGAGAGAAAAAAAACGTTGAAAAAGTGACAAAAAACTTTGGGGAAAAAGGACAAAAGAGTAAAAAAAAAGTAAAGGGCTTTTCACACGGGGAGCGACACTTGGCCTGCGTAGTTGCGTGGATCCGCGGGGTCTACTACGCTCCTTATGTGAAGGATAATGCTCCATGAGTAAACGCCAGGCGATCAATGTGTGGTAACCATGGAGATTCTGTGCACTACTGTATCCCTGCCGTACAACTGACTGAGATTAGCTGACTGTGGTATCATATATCCTAATCACAAAATCAATTTATAACAAATAGTGGTAATCCCAGTCTTTCCTAACCACGGACTGTTATTGTTGATAGCTAAAGTTAGCTAAATTAGCATAGTCGCAATTATGGACATTACCCGATAAATCCAGTCTTGTGGCGATGCTCTGACAAGCAGATGCCCCGCTGTCTACGTCCTGATAACTGTCTCTTGTTCATTGATTTGCGCTGCGCGTCATTCTCATAGGGAGAAGTTCAACACAATTCAACTCTTGTAGCGGGCGGGCGTGTGCGTGTAAGGCGCACCAACGCAACAGTTTCACGCAATTGCGCCCGCTTGTGGCATCGCGCATCTACTTTCCTTCCTTCCTACTTTCCATCCTCCCTTTCTTCTTCATTTCCATCCGTCCTTCCTTCCTCCCTTCCTTACTTCTTTACTTTCCATCTTTCCTTCCTCCCTCTCTTCCTTCCTTCCTTCCTTCATCCCTCCCTTCCTCCATTTTCTGAACACCCATTGGAGCACTTTGGAAACTGGAGTTGATTTCTCCTAAACGATCGGCTCTGTAAACTGGAGGTTGGTCGAGACAAGGATGACATATATGTATATATTGCCGATGAAATTAAGTATTTATAGAATTTTCGGGGGAAAAAGCCAAATGTCCGGAACACCGTGAGCCTACGTTATATAAGCAGAAATGACTGCAACCAAGGTTTTTTCTCTCTGTTTCTCACACTCACACCCAAACACACTCCCACAGAGAGCAGCTGTGTGGGTTAGATCATCAGTTTGTACAGCAGGCTGGTACCTTGTCCTGCGTCAGGAGGTGTTAGCGGTAACATTAGCCAGGGGGGTGAAGGAAGGAAGAGCCAGGCACTGAAAACTAGAAGGATGGAGAGAGTAAGAGAGAGAGAGAGAGAGAGAGTGAGGTGGAGTGTTAGCATAACCTCAGGCTTAAACGTGTCATTCCTGGTGTTGTTTTAGCCCCAACCATTTAAACACTCAGGAAATCAGGCTGTCTTAGCAGGAGACTCACTTTGTCGTCACACACTCAAAACACTCTCCTCTTGTATTTCCACATCTTGTTCTTTTAACATTGTACCCTCATTTGTGCTGATTTAAATTCAAGTTTATTTTTAATCCATGTTGTCATCGGGTCAAATTTGACCCGTTATCATAAATCTGGATTTCCTTCAACCAAATTGCCCGAAAATAACATGGATTGTTCCATAAGACACTCTTCACAAAGGAAATTAAGGATCAGATCTCTTATTTTCATACAATTTGGGGTGTTGTATTCAATTTTATAGCATTATCCTGACTAAACGTTTGACAGATCTGTGATTATCCATTACCTTCATTCCTCTGATCTTTACCATTGTGTGTGTGTGTGTGTGTGTGTGTGTGTGTGTGTGTGTGTGTGTGTATATGTCTGTCTCATGAAAGGCCGCTCCATCTCAAAGTCCCGGGCAAAAACTTTTGTCCCAGTACGTCCCTTATGATTACTCTACATTTAAAGTGTGATGTAAACAGTAACATTTCTCTGTCAGGTAAATGCAGTAATACAATGTTTTCCTCTGAAGTACAAGGACACAGTAAGTCAGTAGTATACAGTGGGGTTGCATATTACAGTTTTTTACAACTGTTTACACACTAAATCTTTACGTGTAGGCCTAACATGACTTCTCTTCCTCTCACTCAAACTACACACCCAATTTCCAAAACCAGGAGTTATTTCTCAGACTTTCATTCACTGTTCATTTGCATGAAACACTTTTTCACTTTTTTATCAATTATCAAATAACAATTCTCTACCTAAGACACAAAAATCGAACCAGAAGTGGCTTGCTATCCTTCTCCAAAACACAGCCAGATACGGCTAACGTTAGCTCGACCGCATGCGTGGTTAGTTTCAGTGTCAGTGTAGTCCGCTAGTACGGCACATTTAATTTGCAAAAATCCACTATATCCTCATGTCTGGGTTTTCCTTTTGAAACTATAAATGGGCCTATCAATTTAATTTGTCACATGAAATGGTAGAAGTACAGTTCCAGTGAAATGTTATCCCATCAGTTCCTTCAAGGCCGTCAGATCGCCATGCCAACCATCATCATCAGCTTCTCTTTTTGTTTTTTTAACAAACATGACTTCTTTATCTCATCATCAGAGAAAACCTTGCAGCATCAGCTCTCTATCCAGTAATCAATGTCCTTTACACGAGTCTAAAACCAGAAGAGGCTGACATACACACATTATTCAGAGAGGAGAGAGAGGGGAAGAACACACACACACACACACACACACACACACACACACACACACACACACACACACACACACACACACACACACACACACACACACACACACACACACACACACAGACACACACACAGTTAAAGTGATAGTTAACATAAAGGTAAAATGATTTGTAATAAAACTCTTAGGTGACAGTAATGTTAAAAAGTGAATTCCCAACATGTTAAACTATTAAACCAATGTCCCCTAACAGAGCAAATATATAACAGAGCATATATATATACAACATACTAATACAGACAATAAGGGAACATCTGCACCCTGTCAGGATCAAAGGTTCACTTCTAACATTCAAAACTTATTTTATATTATTATAATAATAATAATCATTGGGTATTTATGTCTTATTTCCCATCATTTCTGCTTGTTGTTTCTGTAATCTCTCTCTCTGTCTTTTGTGTTCTAGTTTAAATGTTTTCTCAGCATGAATGTGTCCCATCCCTTGTTTTAAAGTGTATACCAGGCTGTATTAAAGCCAATGATAAAATGATCATATACATATTAAGTGTGTGTGTGAGCTGAAAGCTGCGCTCCTCTCCGTGTCCTCAGGTTCACAGCGACTACAGCAGCACAGAGCATCAGCAGCAGAACACTGAGCATCGCACTTTGAAGAAGGTGGAGTAAATCCCAAAGGGCTCCATGTACACTAACACAGTTCTCTCTGTTGACACACACTGAAAATCATCTAGGTCAATAACTGCACATCAGTACTCCCCTGCGTCTCCCACTGAGAAATTAGAGATAACCAGGCTTCCTTTATCATAGTACGTGCTCACTCTGCTCATTCTCTGATCAGACATTATACTAAAGATTCTTCCCTCTGTTCGGTTCGACTTGATAAACCAGCCATGCACCTTACCCTCTCCCCAATCTGTGCATCTGAGAGTGACAACTTCTCCCTCTGAGAAGAGCTCTACAGCAGGGGGGCCAAACAGTCTGGTTGTGTTGTCCTAGGTGAGTGATGGAGTTTGTTTTGGTAATAACCATCCAACGTGGGGGCTGGTCATCATTGGAGTCAGTGATAGTGCACGGCAACACAGCGGTCTCTCCCAATGAGCGGTAGATTATCTCATACTGTAGGACCAACTCTGCAGAGTAACTGTTAACACACTGCTGTTGGTTCTTCACCAGACATCTGTACTGTGTAAAGTCTGTTTTTGTGACGTTGGAAACACGAAGAGCTGATGTGTTTGTCACCACTTGGTATCTTCCTCTAACATTGTCCATCACTGATGTCGTATTGTCCCCAAAAACTCTGCTATATGTTTTTGCTCATATCTAGAGTCCTGCTTGAGCCACTGGGTATCCAGATTATCAGCTGCTCCCTCACATGGCACGTCCACTGTTTCTCCAACTCTCGCTCCAATAAATCTACGGTCTATTGAAGTACAAACAGTAATAGTGATGTCGTTCTCATGCGTCACGTTGCCCTCAGTCCAACACTCCTCTTGGTACGGGCGGGAGTCTGAATGGGTCAGGTTGAGGATGGTGTAAGAAGAAGTATTCACCGTGCTGACAAGTCGTTGTTTGAAGTGTTCAGGTACTGAGGTGTTGTTCAACAGGACAAGCTTCTCCTCACCAACAGATCTGGAGATCAGGCAGGAGTTGGTGTTGTTGGGGAGGTTGAAGGTGTAAGAGTCTCTTTCCTTTTGGATGATGATCCGTTCTTCTGCATGGATGTTGATGAGAGCAAACAGCAGGAAGGAGAGCTCTGTGACTGCAGCCATTCTGCTCCGAGGTCGACAAACACTGACACCACTCAGCTCCTTCGTCTACACCAACCCTCATCAGCAGCTGCTCTTTTTCTTTGTGTGTGTGTGTGTGCCTGTGTCAACTGGCAGCTTTCAGAATGCTGCAGACAGGGAGCATTGCAGTTGTGTATTACTTTGTCATACCTGCCGACTTTTCAAAAAACCTTGGAGTGAGATTTTGTTGGGGGTGACCAAAATTATGCCGTGCACGCAGCCATACAAGTTGGTGGCTCAGATATCAGAGAATTGGAATTAATTTGATGTTGTACCCATGTTGTACCCTGCATTCTGGTGATTTTGTGGTGAGGCCCAAAGCTGTTGATAGGGGCAGCCTACTGGAGATGGACAATATTGGTTACATTTTGTGAAGCAGACATAGCTGGTCCACCCCCAGGAAAGTTTGGATTAAGTAGATGTGATTTCCTGCATTCTAGTGGATTTTTGGGTGGTCTGTTAAAGATGTGCAATACCTGAACTTATTCTGATTCATGTTCGGCATCATGACTTGTAGGGCCTTCTAGACTTGAGCTGAACATTCAACCAGAAAACTATTGTTGTGCCTAAATGTACCTATGTACCACAATAAAGCCTTATTCATAGACCAGTGTTTAAGATTTGACCTAGGTAGGTTGATTGATATTTTGATTTGAATGGTAATTCTTAACTGAAACCTAACCTATGTTGTGAATAATTGTATTCTTAAGAGCACTTAATGATTTATGTTGCCAAAAACAACACATTAATTAGGGAGGGACATCATTCTTCATTCAAAGCCTCCCACCACATGGTCCATCAGAAACAAATAAAGTGCCACAAATGAAGTGCTTAAAGTGCTTAAACAGTACAACTTTTTCAAGCAATAAAACAGATGAATGCATTACAAAAATAACTAAAAATGAGGCATAATCAGTATCAGATGCAGACCAGAAGCTGGGTAAAGTCCTTGTCTATGATCTGTTGGCATGGTTATACTGGTTTGTGGCCTTCTTGGAGGCCTTGATGATATCTGAGGGGGGCTCCTATTTGAAGCAGGGCTCCATATTGCCCATCTTTATGGTCATTATTGATGATAAGGTGCCATCCAATGGCTGTTTCCTCTCTTGGTTTTGTTCAGTCCCACAACTGAAAACACCCTCTCAGCATCTGCATTTGCATGGGACAACACCAGGACCAGCTTGGCGACGGCAGCAAGCCTCTCCAATTCTTTGGCTTCTGTCACCTATGGAAAATGCACCAAGAACACAATGGAAAAACATACCTTGATTTTTGATTGATTAATACTGTAAGTATACTGTAGGTTGATCCATTAACAAAGTTAAAAAAATTAATCCATTAATAAAAACATGCATAATTTGCAACATGCATGGCACATATATGCATGCAACAATTTTAGGTATATTGTCATCAACCAGCAGCACTCCATACACATCTTTGAAGAGAAGCCACGTAAGAATAGCTCATGTGCAGTTTAGGAGTGAACATACCTCATCATAATTGTGATGAGGCTCCCTCTGGTAATAAATGGCCATGAAGAGGTCCACTCATTTTTGAAAATGGATCTATATGTTGTTGCTCCAGCCATAGCACGACTCTTCTGGCCCTGCTGTTGGATTGGGGGGCAGGGGGGTCTCTTCTGTCTGTCCCTCTGTGTCTTCTTCCATCTGCCCTGTTGGTCGTTCTACAGTGGGGCAAAAAAGTATTTAGTCAGCCACCAATTGTGCAAGTTCTCCCACTTAAAAAGATGAGAGAGTCCTGTAATTTTCATCATAGGTACACTATGAGAGATAAAATGAGAAAACAACATCCAGAAAATCACATTGTAGGATTTTTAATGAATTTATTTGCAAATTCCTCGGGAAAATAAGTATTTGGTCACCTACAAACAAGCAAGATTTCTGTCTCTCACAGACCTGTAACTTCTTCTTTAAGAGGCTCCTCTGTCCTCCAATTGTTACCTGTATTAATGGCACCTGTTTGAACTTGTTATCAGAATAAAAGACACCTGTCCACAACCTCAAACAGTCACACTCCAAACTCCACTATGGCCAAGACCAAAGAGCAGTCAAAGGACACCAGAAACAAAATTGTAGACCTGCACCAGGCTGGGAAGCCTGAATCTGCAATAGGTAAGCAGCTTGGGGAGAATAAATCAACTGTGGGAAAAATTATAAGAAAATGGAAGACATAGAAGACCACTAATAATCTCCCTCGATCCGAGGATCCACACAAGACCTCACCCCGTGGGGTCAAAATGATCACAAGAACGGTGAGCAAAAATCCCAGAACCACACGGGGGGACCTAGTGAATGACCTGCAGAGAGCTGGGACCAAAGTAACAAAGGCTACCATCAGTAACACACTACACCGCCAGGGACTCAAATCCTGCAGTGCCAGACATGTCCCCCTGCTTAAGCTAGTACATGTCCAGGCCCATCTGGAGTTTGCTAGAGAACATTTGGATGATCCAGAAGAGGACTGGGAGAATGTCATATGGTCAGATGAAACCAAAATTTAACTTTTTGGTAAAAACTCAACTCGTCGTGTTTGGAGGGGAAAGAATGCTGAGTTGCAGCCAAAGAACACCATACCTACTGTGAAGCATGGGGGTGGAAACATCATGCTTTGGGGCTGTTTTTCTGCAAAGGGACCAGGACGACTGTTCCGTGTAAACGAAAGAATGAATGGGGCCATGTATCGTGAGATTTTGAGTGAAAACCTCCTTCCATCAGCAAGGGCATTGAAGATGAAACGTGGCTGGGTCTTTCAGCATGACAATGATCCCAAACACACCGCCCGGGCAACGAAGGAGTGGCTTCGTAAGAAGCATTTCAAGGTCCTGGAGTGGCCTAGCCAGTCTCCAGGTCTCAACCCCATAGAAAATCTTTGGAGGGAGTTGAAAGTCCGTGTTGCCCAGCTATAGCCCCAAACATCACTGCTCTAGAGGAGATCTGCATGGAGGAATGGGCCAAAATACCAGCAACAGTGTGTGAAAACCTTGTGAAGACTTACAGAAAACATTTGACCTTTGTCATTGCCAACAAAGGGTATATAACAAAGTATTGAGATGAACTTTTGTTATTGATCAAATACTTATTTTCCACCATAATTTGCAAATAAATTCATTAAAAATCCTACAATGTGATTTTCTGGATTGTTTTTCTCATTTTGTCTCTCATAGTTGAAGTGTACCTATGATGAAAATTACAGGCCTCTCTCATCTTTTTAAGTGGGAGAACTTGCACAATTGGTGACTGACTAAATACTTTTTTGCCCCACTGTACTTGTCCTGTCTGTCGCTCCTCTGCATGTGCTTCTATATGTTCTGTATGTTGCTCCTCTGCATTTGCGTCTATCTGTCCTGTGTATTGCTCCTCTACGTGTTTGTCTTTTCTGACTTGGCTGGTTCTTTAAATAAAATAAAAGGTTTCACTTTTGTCCTGGCAAAGGTCTCGTACGGAACATCTTTGAAACCTTAAATAATTCAAATGGTCATGTTGGATTAATAACTCTACTCTCAGTTACAAAAACATGCCTACTTCTATTGCACAAATGTCCTGTATTTATGTTAAATGTTTTGGAATACATCTTATCTGTTCGAAGTGCTGTTTGGTCCTACAGAAAAAGTCTTCATCCACAGTGAGTCCTTTTCTTTGGCCTGTTAATAAAAGGTGAGTGAGTAAATAAACAATGCTATGAGCTGATGTTTTGAGCATGCAGTATACCACGAGGTTAACAAGGTGCTCTCCTGCTGCTCGTTATGATAGCGGAGTTTACATTCACCACTAAATCATGTTCACACACACAAACACAAACAAATAATTTCTTTCAAGATTTAAAGTTTAAGAGAGTGAACTCAGTTAGATGACATTTCGTTGTTACATACCTAGTCTCAGCTCAGATTCTCATCAGACTTCTTGGGGTAGTTTCTCCCGCCGTCTTTCTCGGTATCTCTTCTTCTTACTAACTTCGGGGTGCAGCATATATGGCTGCAGCGCATAGGGTTCAGTGGCGCTCATCAGCGCCATCTACGGTTGGGGACGAGTCTCGGCCCAAGATCAGATTTTTTTGCGTGAGAAATTGGATGTGTGGTGTGAGTGTGTGTGAAAACAGGCAAAACCGTGTGTGACACGGCGAAAGCGTGAGAGTCGGCAGCTGCTTTGTGTGTGTGTGTGTGTGTGTGTGTGTTTGTTTGTGTGTGTCTTACTGTGTGTGTGTATGTATATGTGTGTGAAATATGTATGTGTGCGTGTGTGTGTGTTTCTGTGTGTGTGTGTGTGTGTGTGTTTCTGTGTGTTTCTGTGTGTGATACTGCGTGTGTGTATGTGTGTGTCTTACTGTGTGTGTGTGTGTGTGTGTGTGTGTGTGTGTGTGTGTGTGTGTGTGTGGGTGTTTTTGTGTGTTTCTGTGTGTGATACTGCGTGTGTGTGTGTGTGTGTGTGTGTTATTGTTTGACCACAACAATAAGAGCGGCCGTGTGTTCACAACAGTTTCATCTCACAGCCTGACCCACCAGGACGACCCCCATCTGTCAACATCTGTCAACATTTATTCATTTTAAATCTAATCTGGTGCCACTTTTATTTCTTTTCAAAATCCCATCCAAACACATGCCCTGCAGCATGTGCTAAGTAACAGTAAATTGCCTCTGAATCTAATCTAAACCTGCAATCATCTGTTACAGGTCGATTTAATGGCTCCTATGCTAGTAACATTTCTTTTTAATGGCGCCGTTCCTTTAATAAACAAACTATTTTCAAATCGGGGTGCCATGTGGAAGCAAGGATGGAACAGACACACACCACATAAACACACACGCACACACACACACACACACACACACACACACACACACACACACACACACACACACACACAAATATGTCTGTGGAGACAAACAAAAAACGCCCCCATAGGTCGTTTGTTCCAGCATCATTCTGACCTGTATTGATGTTTCTAGTGGCAGCGCCCTCTAGTGGCCGTAGTAGTTCTGACGGGAGCAAAGCAGGAAGTAAGGTGAGGAAGTATAAGAGCGGATCGAAATATTTACATGCATCATACCCAGTCATATCGACAACTTCCACACATTTTGTAAGACGTGTCACATTGATTTTAATGTAGTGCACAGTGGGGAAAATGACATTACCCAGCACTTAAAACACAGCAGCACCATCGCGCACTTACAGTACACTTAATAGTACACTTAACAGTACCCCCCCCCCAATTTTGGCAGGTATGGGGTGGATGGGTCAAACAAACAGAGGACTTCCACCCAGGAGACTGGGGTTCATGTCCCATCTTTTTTAACTTTAGGGAACAAACGGAGCTACGTCACGTTCTGTGTCACATGGTAACCTTCAGGAAGTGAAGTCACGTCTGATTTGAACCCAAACCTCCATCTTTTTATCAACTTAACTCAGTAGTTTTGGTGTCTAAACCTAACCAAACTGGAACCGTTTCACAACGTTAACCACGTGTTTAAAACCGCGACCGTTACCTTCTCTGGTTTAGATATGAGGACGGAGAACGCTCCTGTGGGTCGTGTTGGGGGGGGGGGACAAACAACAGATATCATTGTATTGTTTGGAGGACTTGTTGGTCTGTGTGTGTGTGTGTGTGTGTGTGTGTGTGTGTGTGTGTGTGTGTGTGTGTGTGTGTGCGTGTGTGTGTGTGTTCTTGTTTAACTATATTCGTGGGGTCCAAAAACCGGGAGTCCAGTATACTTGTGTGGTGCGGACAGCTTTGTGGGGCCAAAATGCTGGACCCCACAAGTTTAAAGTGCTGTTTGAGGGTTAAGACTTGGTTTTAGGATTAGGGTTAGAATTTTAGGGTTATGGTTAGGGTGAGGGTAAGGGTTAAGGTTAGGCGTTTAGTTGTGATGGTTAAGGTTAGGGTAAGGGGCTAGGGAATGCATTATATCAATGACGGGTCCCCACAAAGATAGTGCCACGCACTATGTATGTGTGTGTGTGTGTGTGTGTGTGTGTGTGTGTGTGCACTGTGCATGGGTGAGTACAAATCATACACTGTATAAAATAGGTATAAATACAACCCTGGCCTTTGTTTTCTTTGCACTTTCTCTCCTTTGGGATACTGTTAAAAGTAGACTTACACAAACACACACACACACACACACACACACACACACACACACACAGTGTAGTTTTGCGGGCAGGATGGCGGAGTGGCAGTCATTATTTATGTCTGCTTTCTTTAGCGAGGTTTCTCACAGGAACGGGAGCCGAGCAGGAATCCAACGCTTCCTCTGAGTCCATTTATCACTCTTTATTAATACAAACACACACACACACACACACACACACACACACACACACACACACACACACACACACGTAAAGCACAAGAGAGAGAGTTGCATACCATACAATTCGACATAAACAAATGTGCATACACAAAGAATAGACACAGTAATGCATGTCAGGTACAGATATTATCACAGGATCGTTTGGAAACTTTCTTTTATTTTACAAAAATAGTTAAACCGAAATGTGTTAGGGATTAGGGGTTAGGGGTGTGTACGGTCCACTTTGCTTTTCATCCCATTTTTTTGTTTTTAACCATGACCACTGAGGCTTAACAAAGTAGATTTTGCCACTTTAACCATCGCAAACTTTTTTTGTGTAGTTGCCATAATTACAAAATTAAGACACAGTAGGGAGTGTAATTAATGATGTGTACGAAAACACTTCTTAGCTCCTGATATTCATCCATCTTTTCTCTCTTGTATGACCACTGTAATGCCAATGAGGGGGTTCCAGCAGGTGTTAATTTAGGCATGGCAAGTTCAGACTAAACTGTCAAACGAATGAAAATGTAATGTAGTTAGTTTAGGTGTGGAGCCGAGGTGGAGACTTCTGCTAGCTTCACATATTACATTATTATAGATTAAGGTCTTAGATGGAAAGTGTGTCTGTGTGTGTGTGTGTGTGTGTGTGTGTGCGTGCGTGTGTGTGTGTGTGTGTGTGTGTGTGTGTGTGTGTGTGTGTGTGTGTGTATGTGTGTGTTCCTGTGTGTGTATTACTTTATGTGTATGTGTTTGTGTGTGTGTTACTGTCTGTGTGTTACTTCGTGTGTGTGTGTGTGTGTGTGTGTGTGTGTGTGTGTGTGTGTGTGTGTGTATGTGTGTGTTTCTGTGTGTGTATTACTTTATGTGTGTGTGTGTGTGTGTGTGTGTGTGTGTGTATGTGTGTGTTCCTGTGTGTGTATTACTTTTTGTGTATGTGTTTGTGTGTGTGTTACTGTCTGTGTGTTACTTCGTGTGTGTGTGTGTGTGTGTGTGTGTGTGTGTGTGTGTGTGTGTGTGTGTTTGTGTGTGTGTTACTGTCTGTGTGTTACTTTGTGTGTGTGTGTGTGTGTGTGTGTATGTGTGTTCCTGTGTGTGTATTACTTTATGTGTGTGTGTGTGTATATATTACTTTGTGTGTCTGTGTGCGTGTGTTCCTGTGTGTGTGTGTGTGTGTGTGTGTGTGTGTGTGCATGTTACTTGTGTGTGTGTGTGTGTGTGTGTGTGTGTGTGTGTGTGTGTGTGTGTGTGTGTGGGTGTGTGTGTGTTACTGCATGTGTGTTACTTTGTGTGTGTGTGTGTGTGTCTGTGTGTTACTTTGTGTGTGTGTGGGTGTGTGTGTGTTACTGTCTGTGTGTTACTTTGTGTGTGTGTTCCTGTGTGTGTATTACTTTGTGTGTGTGTGTGTATATTACTTTGTGTGTGCATGTGCGTGTGTTCCTGTGTGTGTAT
>NC_135858.1:35425444-35502944 GCF_031162955.1 Sander vitreus | reverse complement strand
TTTCACCGGTAATCGTTGCATCCCTATTACAAACATTTGACCAGAGGTGTCAAGTAACAAAGTACAAATACTTTGTTACCTTACTTAAGTAGAAATTTTGGGTATCTATACTTAACTGGAGTAATTATTTTACGGCAGACTTTTTACTTCTACTCCTTACATTTTCACGCAATTATCTGTACTTTCCACTCCTTACATTTTAAAAATAGCCTCGTTACTCCTATTTCAGTTTGGCTTGTTTTCACTCCGGCTCGCCATCGTTCAAAAAAACAAAAAAAATAAAAATAAATAACCTATCCAGATAAATCGCGTCATCCGGATAGAGTGACTTTGATTGTGGTTGGATGAGAAGTATAAACATATACCATTCCGACACCCTATTGGGTTGTACGCGATCCATCGCGCCTGCACATGACACACATCACGTCACACTCCAGCAAGGAAATGGACGACGTATGTAGCCTAGTACGAAGATGTCCTTATGTAGCCTAGTACCAAGATGTCCGTATGTAGCCTAGTACCAAGATGTCCGTATGTAGCCTAGTACCAAGATGTCCTTATGTAGCCTAGTACCAAGATGTCCTTATGTAGCCTAGTACCAATATGTCCGTATGTAGCCTAGTACCAAGATGTCCGTATGTAGCCTAGTACGAAGATGTCCGTATGTAGCCTAGTACCAAGATGTCCTTATGTAGCCTAGTACCAAGATGTCCGTATGTAGCCTAGTACCAAGATGTCCGTATGTAGCCTAGTACCAAGATGTCCGTATGTAGCCTAGTACCAAGATGTCCGTATGTAGCCTAGTACCAAGATGTCCGTATGTAGCCTAGTACCAAGATGTCCGTATGTAGCCTAGTACCAAGATGTCCGTATGTAGCCTAGTACCAAGATGTCCGTATGTAGCCTAGTACCAAGATGTCCGTATGTAGCCTAGTACCAAGATGTCCGTATGTAGCCTAGTACCAAGATGTCCGTATGTAGCCTAGTACCAAGATGTCCGTATGTAGCCTAGTACCAAGATGTCCGTATGTAGCCTAGTACCAAGATGTCCGTATGTAGCCTAGTACCAAGATGTCCGTATGTAGCCTAGTACCAAGATGTCCGTATGTAGCCTAGTACCAAGATGTCCGTATGTAGCCTAGTACCAAGATGGTCCGTATGTAGCCTAGTACCAAGATGGTCCGTATGTAGCCTAGTACCAAGATGTCCTTATGTAGCCTAGTACCAAGATGTCCGTATGTAGCCTAGTACCAAGATGTCCGTATGTAGCCTAGTACCAAGATGTCCTTATGTAGCCTAGTACCAAGATGTCCGTATGTAGCCTAGTACCAAGATGGTCCGTATGTAGCCTAGTACCAAGATGGTCCGTATGTAGCCTAGTACCAAGATGTCCTTATGTAGCTTAGTACCAAGATGTCCGTATGTAGCCTAGTACCAAGATGTCCGTATGTAGCCTAGTACCAAGATGTCCGTATGTAGCCTAGTACCAAGATGTCCGTGGCAGAGACTCAAAGAGAACTCAAGCGAAATGTCCCAACCAAGCACCGGCAATTTTCTTTTTGTTTCCAGTTTTGTTATCTTGCGTCCGTTGCCCTCACAGATTCCTGCAGCTAAGCTTGGATGTACATTTACATTCCAATAAAGGCTATTGATAACATGCCTCTGAAGTTTGACTTTTTGCACCATTACAATACTTATAGGCAACTAGTAATCCTATCTTCCGCTCCATGAAACGCATGTTAATGCTCAGTAGTAGGCCTACACGTATATAGTTCTTTAATGTATTTGCATTGTACTAAAATGTGCACTATAGGCCCCTGTGGCGCAGCCTAAGCTCTTGTCCTTAATGGCATTTTTTCCCCCTTACATTACTTTTACACTTTTAAGTAGTTTTGAAACCAGTACTTTTACACTTTTACTTGAGTAAAAAGCTTGAGTTGATACTTTTTAAACCCTAGTATCTATACTTCTATTTGAGTAATGAATGTGAATACTTTTGACACCTCTGCATTTGACAACAAACATTTCCTTTTTCTTTTTGTTGTTTGCTCCCCCCTACATACTGCCTTTGCAAATAACAGTTGTACTGGAAAAATCAAATAAAAAAAGTATCTATTCCCCGGTAGTACTGAGAGTATTAGGGGTCTCGCAGCTTTTCGCGATGTGTTTACTGCGGCAGTTGGTATATGATATTGCACGATATATTGTGCAGCAAATCAGTTCAGGAAGTAGTATTGGTACCAATTTTTGGAGCGATACCCAGCCCCAGTGTGGGGTAACTGGGGTCACGGAGGCAGTAATGAAACTGTCAGGGCATGAAGACAACATGCAGCTTAGAATAGGTCAGTATATTAATTTACTCAACAGCTGCACTCAGCCAGTAAAGGCCACGCTCCCCAGGTGTGTGTGTGTGTGTGTGTGTGTCAGAGAAACTGTATGTTGTTGATGTAATGAGGGTCATGGAGTGTATACACAGAGAATATCAAGGCGTAGTTTCCCCTCATGCTGTGTCATCTCTGCCAAGGCTTCTTTCATTCTCTCGTCCTCGTCTTTCTTCGCCTTTCCCCTCGCTCTTTTCTTTCACTCTCCTACTTCAAAACGCCTCTAATCTTAAGGCTGATTTACGGTAGGTGAGCGAGTGTGTGTGTGTGAGCAAGTGTGTGTGCGTGTGAGCGAGTGTGTGAGCGAGTGTGCGTGAGCAATTTTGCGTGTGTGTGTGTGTGTGTGAACGAGTGTATGAGGGATTTTGCGTGTGTGTGTGTGTGTCACAGAGAGTGACAGGGATTAGACTCCGGCGGTGGAGACAGAGAGACAAAGTGTCTCCCTGTTCTTTCTGACCTTCTGACTCCTAAAGCTGTAGCAGGAAAAGTTAACCCTCTCCTTCATCTCAACTTGTTCATGGCGAAGGAGAACCTGGATATAAGTCGGGGGAAATGTGACACTACCACAGATATTGTGAACGTACTAGGGATGCACCGAATCCAGATTTTTGAGGTTCGGCCCAATACCGAATCCACTGGGTAAGAATCTGCCGAAACCGAAACCTAATACTGAATCCTCAGTCCATGAACACAGTCAACACATTAATGAAGTCAACAGTGACTGTCCTTCCTTTGCTGTACCTAGAGTTGCTGCATTTTGCAGTCCTTCCAGAAAAATGCGGAGTTTTTTTGTGATTGTTGTGGGCAAAAATCCTTGATTATGCGGCACGTTTTCTTAAAAAAATGTGATGGAATATGCGGGATATTTATGTCATTTTATGCGATGAAATTGCGGGAACTTGCAAAAACTGGTTTCATCGTGGCTTCATCGCGGGGTTTGCAGCTTTTGGATGATGTTCACGTCGCGTAATTACGTCACTTCATAATGTTCCCATGGCAACGGGGGGAAAAGGCTGCTCTTGTGTGAAGTAAACACAACATTTTTCAACTTTCTGCTAAGATATATGGGACTTTTTTTGCAACGAAAATGCGGGGATTATGAAATCATGCAAGCCCCGCATATTTTGCGCGGAAATCGGCAATTTATGCGGCGTATTTGAAAAAATGCGGCCCCCGCATAAATATGCGGACTTTGGCTGATTATGCATTGAATTATGCAATCGCATAATCGCGTTTTTCTGGAGGGACTGGTTCTGGCTGCTGTCTGTAGATTCCTTCATGCTCAGCTCGTATTCTTCCAGATGTTTCATACCAGATGTTGTAACAGCGGTGATGTTGTGTATTGTTTAGGGTCCTCGCCACCACCAGACTAATCAGCATTGCAGATTGAACATGTAGCTGGACTTGAATGGCCTTCTTTTGACTGAAAGTACTGCCAAACAACACTTTTTCTTCTCACCAGTTCCATTTCCACTTCCTCTCAGCCTGCTGCATTGAAGCTCCACCTACGTAAACACCTTCCCGTAATCAACGGCGCCGTCATTACGTCGACCAGCGTAGCGCGCGCAGTGCAAGTGTAGGGTTCCGTTCAGTGGGGAAAAAAAACAAACCCCGTCAAAAAAAGCCCAATATTTGGCCGAAGCCAAACCCTGGTACGTACCTACAACCTAGATTCAATGCAGAACCTTAAATCAGGCTTTATCCTTCATCTTTCCCTCCTTTCTTCTGTCCTCCTTTCGCTCTTACATTTCCCGTCTGTTGTTACCTCTCACACTTTGTTCTTCTCTCTCACCCCTGTTTTTTCATCCTGCCCTCACTGTTTTTTTTTTTCTCCATTTCTCGCCCTCCAGCTCTGCAACGTGAAAGAGACGCCCCAGCACACGGAGGAAGAAGTCGGGGCCTTCACCAAGCTCATTGAGGCCATGGGCTTCACCGGACCGCTCAAATACAACAAATGGGTGAGTGAACCAAACTGTCTGTCTGTCCTGTTTATCGGCAGTTTAGATATAGACACTTCATGATCCATTTCTGTGTGAAAGGGCCGCACGCGCCTCGCGTGAAATATATAAATAGAAGACGGTCCTGTTTTTACGCCTGTCGAGCGGATCTCCGCGGAGCATAAGCATCACTACGTTCTGCTCTCTGCCCGGTGTCGCCAGTTTCATTGATTATTGTGAGAGAGTAGTTTCTCTAGTTTCTTCATCTGCACCGTCCGCACTGCGTCTACACGCTGAACGCAAGAAGCACGAAACCCGTTTCAGTCACTTCAGAGAATATAATTAGTATGTCAGTATAGGAAAGTTTGCCGGATGCGTACAATGTCAACATCCTAAGAATTGCGCCATTAGAACGTGCCCGAAATGGGTTACCTTTAGTCTAAAAGTAACATTGATATTATCTGGCTACATTTGCCGCCTTGTTGGGACAGTACAGTCCCGTAAATTGTGATGTGATTAGTCCCAGTATATGAGCGCCTGCCACAGTTTGACTCTGCCCACGGTACTGTGGAGTAAGGTCTGGCAATGTGAGACTCTCAGTATTTCAACATCTGGGCCAGTCCTGCTCATGTATAGAGAGAGCAACAAGCTGAAGTTGCGTTTTAAATAGGAAGATATATTTTGATACGATACAAGCTTTGTATTGTGCGTGTGTGTGTGTGTGTGTGCGGGGTGGTCTGTCTGTGTGTGTGTGGGGGGGCGGGGGGGACAGAGGAGGACAGAAGATCGCGGACCTCCCAGCAGGGAGCTAAAGTTATTGGATTTTAATTGTAGAGTCGATTATTTTAACCTAGCTCTAATCCACAAATCAACACAAACATACATGGACAGACATGATGTAATGTTCACATAATGCTGCCGTTTGATTGAGCTGAGCGCTGCAGGGGCATTGTTTTGTCAAGTTAACTGACGTGGATTTAGTTCATTGCTTAAATACCTCCATTAACTTGTATTTTGTGGTGATTGTGAACCACATCAGTAGTTTCTGTTATTACGGAAAGAAATGCACTTTGTATTGCGTCATTTGTTAACCATCACCCGACTACTGAGTGTCAACACTTCTAATAATCAGGGAAATTGCTGCTGGCAGGATGGCCATTGAATCATAAAAGTGCTGTTAATATTGTTCTGCTTTTTTTGGTGACGTCCATTGCGTCACACCCTCGTAGTGAGCGTCGATGTCCAAGAACAGTAATCAGTAAAGCGCAAACATTCACAGGCACGGTGCGGTGTGGTTATGTGCAGAGTTTTGTCCAAAAGAGGTGGCGTGTGTGCGGAGGAATGTGTGTTGCTGTGCCAAGTTGCAGAGTGTCGGGCTCCACGCCGGCTTGGCAACGTTTTGGCATGAGCAGTGAACAAACCTCTGACCTCATGCCTCCGTTTCTGCTCCCAGGGCTTTGTGTCGCCTTCTGGATTCTTGCTTTCTGAACTGGAACTGTATCCCAATCTATGTAAGCATATAAAGAGAATTAAAAAGGTGGGGGAGACCGGCCCATTCTGGGAACGGCAAGGATCGCGTGCCGATTACGTGTTTAGAGCGACGGCTTATTCATTGTCGCACACTAGCGTCCTAAAATCTCGTATTTTATCTGCTTTTATATTTTCAGGGCCCTATTTTAACGATTTAAGCTCACGGCGTGAAGCGCCTGGCGCAGGTGTGTTTAGGACGTGTACGAATCCACTTTTGCTAGTTTGACGGCAGAAAAAAGGCTCCGTGCACCGGGCGCATGGCTCAATAGGATTGTACTTAGTGTCTTCATTAAGTCATAGGTGTGTTTTGGGCGTAACATGTAATAAACCAATTGCAGCGCAAAGCCCGACGCATGTGTCTTTTGGTAGTTTAAGACCGACGCAGTTGTCAGTTTCCCGTCCAGCGCCCGAGTCGCTTAAACAGCAAATGCACCTGCGCCCATCTGTGCGCCCATGGGCGTGCTGGTCTTACAGGGAGGTGTGTTCAGGTGCATTCTGGGCGTGCTGGTCTTACAGGGAGGTGTGTTCAGGTACATTCTGGGCGTATTGCTATCTTGAGGCAGCGGGACGTGATCGCGCCATTGACCAACAAAAACCTGGTCTAAAGTCAATAACGCAGCATTTCATTGTTATTTTAACAGAGCATTAGTAAAATGCTCCGAGGCTCGTGCACAGCACGCGCACACTATGCTTGTTACACACACAGGGACGCACAGCAGCACACACACATGCAGAAGATTATACATACAAATATTACGGTGCAAATCCTCCATCATAACAGCAATGCTCCAAGGTCCAAACGCGTCTGGCTTTTAAAGGGAATGGGAGATGATCTCTGATTGGTTTATTGCATGTTACGCCCAAAACACACCTCTGATTAATGAAGACACTAAGGTCAACCCTTTAGAACCATGCGCCCGGCACACGGAGCCTTATTTACCGTCGTCAAACTAGCAAAAGTGGATTTGGACACGCCCTAAACACACCTGCGCCATACACTGCATGCCATGCGCTTAGATCGTTAAAATAGGGCTCTTTTAGTTCTGAAGGACTTTCATGCAGGAGACCGGGGTTCGTGTGTCCGATTAGAAAATAGAAGTAAGCTGTTTTTTTTAGTTCTTTTTACTTTACGGAACAAACGGAGCCGTAACCTTCAGGGAACCATCTTTTTCTAAAGTTAACTAAGTAGTTTTGGTCTCTAACCCTAATCAAACTGCGACCGTTTCACAACGTTACCGACGTGTTTATGTTTATGTATATAAAACACTTATAATGCACATGAAGGAACAATCTGAAATCATTGCATGTGGGTTGGATTTGAACAGCAAACTATAAATGTAGTTTCATGCGGCACGATTAGTTTTTCTGGACCTTGGACACATTGGACTTTAGAGACAAGTCAACAAATACACCTTACTTTTCCAGAGATCTGATTGGCTGCTGGAGTTGTCATCCTGGTTATATGTGAGGGAGGGGGCTGGATTTGATCTCAGTGCATCCTGATTATAGTCTGCTGGTCGGGGGACATCTGAACTTTTTGTGAGTTATCACAGATCAAGAGGAATAATCATGGGCTCTGAAACATTATTCTCACAAGAGGTCTATGACAATGTTGCTCTTAGACTTTATAACGCTGCTTTACGGCATAGATGAGTCTCTGCTGAAATATTCTGGTTCCGACTCTAACGCGGTGCTGCAGGCTTTCTCTAATGAGCTTCTGAACACGGTGCCAGGCTACGTCGGCAGTTTGGGATCTGCTATTGGTTCACTGACTTCAGTCCCGAATGCACAAAAAAAAGCACAATCACATAATAAGAAGTCTATAAAAGTGTGTTTTAAGAGGTGATGTAAAAGAAGTCACTGATTGAGCCTGATTCCTGATGGAGGAACTACTACAGTAATTACAGCCTCTACCGGGTGAACGTCAGCTATGATGTCGGGTCTCCGGATGTTTATTTTCTTAATAAAGTTCATCTAATACATAAAAAATTATTGTTTCTCCACTGAAGTATTTTTCTAGCTATTAATAGATTTTCCAGCTTTTATGGTGTATGTGTGTGTGTTTATGTTTGTGTGTGTGTTTGTTTTTGTGTGTGTGTATGCGTGTTTGTGTAGGTGTGTGTTTGTGTAGGTGTGTGCGTGTTTGTGTAGGTGTAGGTGTGTGTGTGTGTGTGTGTGTGTGTGTGTATATATATAACGCAGCATTTCATTGTTATTTTAACAACCCATTAGTAAAATGCTCCTAGGCTCGTGCACAGCGCGTGCACACTATGCTTGTTACACACACAGGGACGCACAGCAGCACACACACATGCAGAAGATTACTAATAAAAATATTACGCTGCAAATCTGTCATCATAACAGCAATGCTCCAAGGTCCAAACGCGCCTGGCTTTTAAAGGGAATGGGAGATGATCTCTGATTGGTTGATTGCATGTTACGCCCAAAACACACCTCTGATTAATGAAGACACTAAGTACAACCCTTTAGAACCATGCGCCCGGCACACAGAGCCTTATTTACCGTCGTCAAACTAGCAAAAGTAGATTTGTACACGCCCTAAACACACCTGCACCAGGCGCTTCACGCCGTGCTCTTAGATTGTTAAAATATTATATATATATTAACTATTTTATTTTTATTTTTTTAAGATTATATTAGATTTTTGGGGCTTTTCCACCTTTTAATTGATAGGACAGCTAGGTGAGAAAGGGGAGGGAGAGAGAGCGAGAGAGTGGGATGACATGCAGGAAAGCGTCACAAGTCGGACTCGAACCCTGGACCTCCGCGTCGAGGCATAAACCTCTCAGTATATGTGCGCCTGCTCTACCCACTGATCCAACCCGGCCAAAAAATGGGGCCCTTTCTATTAAAGATGTTTATGATGTTACTGATTTATTTATTTTTTTCCCCCTCTTTGTCTTCACAGAAAATCAAGATCGCTGCCTTGCGCATGTACACATGCTGCGTGGAGAGAGTCAATTACGACGAGTTCTTTGACAGTAAGTGGAGAGCAGCAGCAAAACAGGAAACGGAGGAAACTGTTGACAGTACACACAGCAAAAAAAGCAAGTCATTTAACAGAGCCTGGTTTGATTTGAAACCAGACGATACATAAGAGCCAGTATTAAGCCTTCCCTCTCTGTCATCCCTGGGATCTTCCTCTCTGTTAGTGTGTTCATTTGATTTGGTTGAAATAGTCTCAGCTGTATCTTGTGGTTCCGTAAATATCGGAGGTCAGCCCCCCAACATGTGTGGTAGTTTGGTTTGCTGACCTTCAGGCCATTATTTCGGATAGGAAGATAACATATACGCCTTTAATTATCATAATATTACAATGAATACAACAAAGTTGAGAATGCCCCCTCCCAGCAGTGCCTAAAAAGAAACTATATTGCACACATCGGTATATAACATAGAAACACACACACACACACACACACACACACACACACACACACACACACACACACACACACACACACACACACACACACACACACACACACACACACACGGAGACACAGACCCACACGGAAACACAGACACGTGCACACACAGAGACACAGAGACAGACACACACACACACACACACACACACACACACACACACACACACACATACATACAGACATAAACTCAGACACAGACAGACACACACACATACAGACACACACACACACACATACAGACACACACATACACACACACACAGACATACACACACACACACGGAGACACAGACAGACGCACACACACACACGGAGAGACACACACACACACACACACGGAGAGACAGACAGACGCACACACACACACAGAGACGCACACACACACACGGAGACACAGACAGACGCACACACACACACACAGAGACACACACACACACAGACAGACACACACACACACGAGACGCACACACACACACACAGACACACACACACACACACACGGAGAGACAGACAGACAGACGCACACACACACACACACGGAGACACAGACAGACGCACACACACACACACACACAGAGACACAGACGCAAACACACACACACACACGGGGCATACACCTAATAAAATATATATATATAGCACAAATCTTAATTGGGCTGGACCCAAATATTTGGATTTTTGTCCGTTTGGTAGGTGTTGAATATGTGTTTTTTCTTTTTCCTTCAATGCTGTTGTATCAGATCTTATTTGCATAGTGCTTTTCAAAGTCCTTCCAGACTACTTCAGACACTACTTCAGACACTACTTCAGACACTACTACAGACACTACATTAAAACCAGCATGTTGAGTAGAAACACAGAGAACACACACGTGAGTGTTGTAACGCTGCGTCTTTGTTTGTTCCAGAGTGCTCCCTCCCCGACACACTCAACTCTTGGTTCTTGGTAGCGCAGCTGCATGTGTGGTGAGTCTTTTACACACACACACACACACACACACACACACACACACACACACTCACACTCACACTCACACTCAGACACAGACGCACGTATGCACACACATTAGGGCTGCAGCTAATCAATTATTCTCATTGTCGATTATTGTGTGGATTATTTTCTGGATGAATGGATTAGTTGTTTGGTTTTTAAAATTTCAGAAAATTGTGAAAAATGTGGCTCAGTGTTTCCCAAGATGACGTCCTCAGATGTCTTGTTTAGTCCACAACTCAAAGATATTCCGTTTCCTGTCACAGAGGAGAGAAGAGACTAGAACATATTCACATTGAATAAGCTGACGTCACACAAGTTTACCTGTTTTTACATTAAAAAATGAAACTGATTAATTGATTATCTAAATAGTTGGAGATTAATTTAAATAGCTTATAACGAATCCATTCATCTTTGCAGATCTAGACTATGTAGGTTTTCAGTAAGTGTGTAAGGAGGGAAGGAAAGAAGAAAAGGAAGTACGTAGGAAAGAATGTAGAGAGAAGAAACTAGAACATATTCACATTTAACAAGCTGGAATCAGAAGTTTCACTTTTTTTTTGTTTTTTGTTTTCTTTTTTAAATTACTCACACGGATTAATCAATTATCAAAATGGTTGGTAATTCATTGGAATAGTTGACAACTAAAGGGTTCATCTCTGCAGCTCTAATACACATACTACGGCTCTTTGTCTTCCCTTCTGTCCCTGTCTCCTGATCCGTGATCTCGTTCTCTCTCCCTGTGTGTTTCCTCTGTTAGGATGTGTTTGGTGCGGATGCGTCAGGAGGGCCGAGAAGGGAAGTACATGTGCCGTTACATAGTCCACTCCATGTGGGAGGATGTGGAGCAGAGGAGCAAAATCATGGGGGTAAGGGGGTGTGTGTGTGTGTGTGTGCGCGCGCACGCATCTGTGTGTTTCTGCGTGCGTGTGCATCTGTGTTAAGGTTGTGCTGATGGACGACATCATCGTCCATCGTGATGGCTGGCCGACCTCACTATTGAGAGCCACCATCGTGATGCCATGCCCCCCACCCTGTCAGACACACACTAATCCTAGTCGCGGGCGCTGGACGGGAAATTGACAACTGCGTCAGTCTTAAACTAGCAAAGACACTTGCGTCGGGCTTTGGGCTGTGCTGCACCGGGTGCAAGATAGGGCCCCTTAAGTGGAAGCTGCCTCCCCCCCCCCCCTTACGTGCAACCTATTTGTGAAAAAGACCATCGCTTTGAGCAGACTGGATTGGCTGTTAGTGATGCATTATCTCTCTCTCTCTCTCTCTCCCTGTTAGTTGTAGCTCGCTCTACCTGCTAATAACGTTGGACACAGCGGTCTCGAGTGAGAGAGAAAAGGCGTTAATGCTAACTTTCCTTTCTCCCCTCATTGGACTAAGTTTGTCGACACTACTGTGTGCGTGCATCAATAAGTGAGTCTGATGTCCTGTAGGTACGGGACGATGTTATACAGGATTTATGAATGGACGTTAGCAACAGTAGGCTAATTCACGAGGGTGCTATTTTATGCATGAGCTAATATTGCGCAGCATCATCACGTTCATGTGCGCTGCAAGAGTTATGTTTCTGTTTATTGAATGCGTTATTCAGTGCAAATATAACGGAGCATGTAGTTTAATCTCAGTAATGATGGTATAGTAGGTTGTTACTGTCGCTCTGTTGAAGGCAAACGTCTCACTGTACTGTCGCTACGCAGATCACGGTAATCTGATGGACTTTACTGCACCGTAGTTAAGTGAAAGTAGGTCAAGTTGTAAAAAACTGCCCCTACCAGCAGGGCAGCATAGTAATACTGTCTATTTACAGAGGGCATTTAAATGTAGCCTATGTCTGATCGTTTCTATGTTTACTGTTAGCCCATAGTAATACAGAGAAAAATATTTATGTAAACGCACACATCGTCAACTGCCAATGTAGGGGACATCGCCCAACCCTAATCTATGTGTCTCTGCGTTCGTGTGTGTTCTTCTGCCTGCGTGTGTGTGGCTCCATCCGGTCATTTGGCAGGATCATATAACACCCTAAACGCATGTTGTACATGCATTACATTACACTACACGTACAGCCTGATACACAGCATGCCTGTGGTCACACACAGGGCGAGTGTTTCCATAATCTGATATCTGTACACCAGTTATGTGCTGGTGGAAAGTTTCACCCACGGTGTTTACAGATGGTGACAAAATGTGAATGAGTTTTCTTGTCGAGTCCATTTTAGAGTCTGGAACAAAACATTTGTATTCTAATTTTGGATTTTGCTGAGCTATTAAAGCTCCCTTCAAACAGAAACCGCAACTTACTTTTATTTCCGCTCTTGATTAATTTGGTGATATTTCTGTTGATTTATCAGTTGAACGTTTTCATTTGTCTACGAAACATCAGAAAACGGTGAAAATGATCCGGTTGATCAACAGTCCGTTTACAATCGTACAAAACAGAGAAAAGCAGATGGCGAATTAAAAAACTGGAGATCAGATCTGGAATGAACCGTGAAAACTAGCATAGGATGAAAACACAAAGATGGACATCTTTCTACTCCAGGCTCACACTAGAGTGTGTGTGTGTGTGTGTGTGTGTGTGTGTGCGGGCGGCAACTAACGATTATTTCTATATTTTCTGGATGAACGGATGAGTTGTTTGGTCTCTAAAATGTCAGAAAATGGTGAAAAAATGTGGATCAGTGTTTCCCAAAGTCCCAAGATGACGTCCTCAAATGTCTTGTTTAGTCCACAACTCAAAGATCTTCAGTTTTAGGAGGAGGACAGAAGAGACTAGAACATATTCACATTTAACAAGCTGACATCAGAGAAGTTTCACTGTTTTTATGTAAAAAAAAAAAAAAAATGACTCAAACCGATTTTAATCGATTATCAAAATAGTTGGTAATTAATTTAATGGTTGACGACTAATCGATTCATCTTAGCAGCTGAAATCTGACTGTGGCAAAGAGGTTTGTCTCAATATAACAAACCCCATCACACAAAAACATCTGTTAAACGCGAGGTGTGCAACTGGTTATTTTCAGCCTTTCAGCTCCCAAGTCCCTGATTGGTTGTAGCGCTTTCCAAAATGTAGCGGTGCTTGGTTTTGCTCCGTCTGACAACAACTGAATGTCATTCTGTTGAATAAATATTCATTATTTTAGAAACATTTCCGCCCCGGGCTGATGCAACCGTGCATTTAAGTTTTTATCCGTGCCATTGCATGCTACATAGGATGCAGGGTTTTTTTTTTTTTTTTTTTATTTAAAGGTTCACATCAGCATAATTGTGCCAACAGTTGTCGAGCAGAAAGTGAAGTCAGATCCCCGGGGAGGCCGCCTGGCTGCGGTCACCGTGTCCACAGAGTTGGTCCTCTATTCTTTCTCAGTGGAGCAGCTCCAGGAAGTGTCGCTCATTGGCATCACAGACTTAAATCTTGGCTTCTGGTCGCTCGTAGCTTTCAGAGAGACCTTCTCATGCTTAAATTATACTGGAATTAAGTCTCAACGACATTCGTAGGGGAAAACATACTTTAGTTACCTGCGTGTTTGTCTTTGTCTTATTCAAATTTGTGTTTGTGTGTGTCTGTGCACATGTGTGTTTGCGTGCCAGAATATTTTACTGTCACTGAACACTCAATGCAGCTTACTATCAAAGTTGACAGTAACTGTAAACTTGAAAAATAAGAGTCAAAATACATAAACGTGCCCTCTGAAAACATTACTATTACTACGTTATGAATCATATGTATGATATATGCCGATACCGTTATATCTGTGGTCATCTTTATCGACCTGACCCTCAAGATGAGCAACAGAAGATGTTCAGTGGTCTTTTTGTTAATTTGATGTCGAGTCAAGGCGAAAGTCTTCCGAGTCATATTCTGGATCAACGGACGTACATTTCCAGGATATTTCAATTTTATTTATAGTATCAAATTATAACGCGTTATCTTAAAGGTGCTCTAAGTGATGTCACGCGTACAACATTTTTTGTCACATACAGCAAACATTTCCTCACTATCTGCTAGCTGCCTGTCCCCTGAATACACTGTAAAAAACATCTCCTCACTATCCGCTAGCTGCCTGTCCCCTGAACACACTGTAAAAAACATCTCACTATCTGCTACCTGCCTGTCCCCTGAACACACTGTAAAAAACATCTCCTCACTATCCGCTAGCTGCCTGTCCCCTGAACACACTGTAAAAAAAAACATCTCCTCACTATCCGCTAGCTGTCTGTCCCCTGAACACACTGTAAAAAAACATCTCCTCACTATCTGCTAGCTGCCTGTCCCCTGAACACACTGTAAAAAAACATCTCCTCACTATCTGCTAGCTGCCTGTCCCCTGAACACACTGTAAAAAACATCTCCTCACTATCCGCTAGCTGCCTGTCCCCTGAACACACTGTAAAAAAAACATTTCCTCACTATCTGCTAGCTGCCTGTCCCCTGAATACACTGTAAAAAACATCTCACTATCCGCTAGCTGCCTGTCCCCTGAACACACTGTAAAAAACATCTCCTCACTATTTGCTAGCTGCCTGAACACACTGTAAAAAACATCTCCTCACTATCCGCTAGCTGCCTGTCCCCTGAACACACTGTAAAAAACATCTCCTCACTATTTGCTAGCTGCCTGAACACACTGTAAAAAAAAAAAAACATCTCTTCACTATCCGCGAGCTGCCTGTCCCCTGAACACACTGTAAAAAAACGCAGTCTCTGTAGACAGCCCAGGCTCCACAAACGGCAACAAAAACAAACTGCGCCAACCTGCACCACCAAACATAACAAACAGTGTTCCAGCCAATAACTGACAAGAAGGATTTGGGGGTGGGGGTTGGGGGTGTTAGTGTGCGGAAGGGAGGGGGAGAGGACCGGATGAGGAGGAGGGAGGGGCGAGCTAGTCTCTGTTTTGTTTGAAAATACTTTGAACGTCAACAAGAAGTAACGTCACCCAACGTCGCTTAGGGCACCTTTTAAGACACTTTACAGATAGAGTAGGTTTGGACCACACTCTATAATTTACAAGACCCAATCTTATTTTGTTTACAAGTTCCAGATGGAGTCTGGAGATGATGTGGGGTACTACACACTTCAGGCTGTTGCAGCTAGCTCAGGGGAGAGACTGTATGACACTAGGTGGTACAGCCTGAGACATGCACAATAATGTCTTGCTTTCCCCTCCATTGTACCGAACCGTCGTGTCTGAACCGAACCGTGACTTCTGCGTACCGTTCCGCCCCAATTTGCGGGGTGCAAATTCTTTCCAAGTTCCTTCCTGAGACTATTCGGCGGAGCCACCGACGCTGCGTCCGGAGCTTAGCGCCGCCCACAACAGTTGTGATTGGTTGAAAGAAATGCAAACAACCCAGAGCGTTTTTTTTTTCTTCTTCTCCCGTCCCAGTACATCTGTGGTTTAGCCGGACTTTACCCCACAGTGCTGTGGAGATAGAGCTGGCAATGAGAGACGATCGGAGTCATGACTCATGCCCGACTCAAATCTAATTCATTTGACTCGAGTCCAGATCTTATCAACAGTTGGCTGTCGACATGATGAAACGGTCTGCCTGTATAGAAAAACATACAATTCAAGTCACTTAAATGTACTTGTAAAATAATCTTTGTGGCAGCTAAACACTAGAAAACCCAAATCTACATGATCCATGATGTTAAACATGTAGGATGGTTGAACTGGAGCCAAGGTTCAGCGGGCTTTATGTATTTATGAGGTCTTTAGTTTTGCTCGTTTTGCTCTGTGTGACAGAAAGAGGTCGTAGATGAGGAATTACAGTGTGGTTTGTTAGGTCACTCTTTGTGTGTGTGTGTGCGTGTGTGTGTGTGCGTGTGTGTGTGTGCGTGTGTGTGTGTGTGTGTGTGTGTGTGTATATCTGTCTCTATATATGTGTGTGTGTGCGCGCGCAGCACATGTATTTTTACAACACACACAACCAGGACCAGTGATTGGAGTGGCTCTTAGGTTTCATGCTAATTGTGGTTAGGAACAGTAAAAACATTGGTCATTTTCTCCACGTTCATAATGACCGCTGCAAACCAGCTGAAACCAACCGCACTCCACGACGACTTCGCCGTCATCCCTCGTTTCACGGTGTGCTCGTTGTCTGCTTTAATAGACGTAAAGACCCAATCACACAGTTAGTCTGCAATAACATCCGAGTAGGGAACTGCATCCCGTACGTACAATGTAAGGCCGGCTGCCCACTGGCTGCCTGGCGTGAGCGTGTCAGCTGCGTGGCGTGTCCGTTTTTTTTTGCGTGACACGCACGTCTCCGAATGAAAACGCGTGCCTGCTAGAAATGGGACCAACAGCTATTTTTCACGCGACACGCAAGCGTGTTGGAAGCGTTTTCAGGCAACATAGAATACGAAAAGATGTTTATATGTCATTTAGTCATGAATACATATTAATAAATGACATGTTGATGTTTGAAAGTCTCTAGGTTTTGACATAAATGCAGATATAAATGTAAAAAAAAGAAGCCTGTTTTGCCGTCAATACTGCCGACGTTGTCTTTGCTGTAATCAGATCAGTATATAAACAAACGTACAAACGCAAAAATATTGACAAAATAAAGTTGAAGAACACGCTATTATTTCGTTTTATCAATGGGAAACATACTTGTGTACAGACGAGGCTAGCAGCAGCAGCGCCGCAATCCGAATTTGAATGTGGCATCAGTGCCAAATGCTCAGTGATTTCTCCAAACCACAGTGAAGAGAGAGAGCAGAGTAAGAGGGGGGGAGGTCAGTCAGTCCAGCACCGCAGTGGATGAGAGGAATCTCCTGTTACAACTCCGTGTTTCACCTGTGTCTAATTTGCTTCGCTTTGATTTTTCTGTCTCTTTATATTATCATTTATAGATTGATGCCAGCCATAGGAAGGAAGGAATGAAAGCCATGACGGAGACCTTTTACGCAGCAATATTTGGATACGATGAGGTGAGAAATACTTTGTTTTACGCACTCATACGGGAGCCATCGAAAACACTGAATCTCTGAATTTGGTTTTTACGGACTGAATGACTTGTGTGTGTGTGTAGGGAATCCTGTCTGACGACTGCGTGCTGGCAGCGGCTCTGTGGAGAAACCTGTTCAATTGCCAGTGTGATGACCCCAAACAGCTGGAGCTCATGGTGGAATACGTACGCAAACAGGTGGGTTCAGTCTGTGTTGTCCCGTTACTGTGTGTGTGTGTGTGTGTGTGTCTCTGTCTATCTGTCTCTGTCTCTCGACCTTTGTCACATCACATTCTTCCTCTGCTTAGGGCTGCTGTGTTATGTTTGGTTCGTACTTAGCCGACTTAGACAAGTCCATGGGGACATCCAGTCCAGGTGGGAAACAGAACAACAAGTAACCCGTCAGTAAAGGATCTGAATACTTCATAAATGTAATCCTGGTCCATATGAGACCAGAAGTCAGCTGTCAGTATCCGGAGAGTTTGCTACAACCCGACACTCTGTTCTGCCCGTTTCCGCCTCACTCTCACCCCCCACCCCCCTCTGAGCACTTTTCCTTACCCGCTAACCTCCTCACCTCCTCCCCTTTCTCCTCTGTATATTTTCTTTCCCTCCGTGAGATTGAAAACACTCTCCTGCTTTCAGAAACACCTGCAGGCTGCGTCCGCTCACTTCCTTTCATCCCTTCTCTGCAGATTTCTGTTCCACTGTTTACGTGTCCGTTTTTGTGCAGATGCAGTTCATCGACGCCCTGGATGGGGAGGACCTGATGCTGACCGGCGAGGTCAAGTGGCGCCCTCTGGTGGAGGAGAACGCGCAGAGCATCCTGAAGGTGGCCACGCCCACCTACAACGACACGGGACTGTGAGACGGACACGGGACACACTCGGCTCTCCTCTCCTCCCAAAGTCCACTTCTTCCTCTGACCTCTTCTCCTCCCTGTCACTTTCTCTGTGTCACTTTGGTCGTCTCTCATACCTGTAATCATGTCACGTCTTAGGGCTGCAGCCAACCATTATGTTCATCGTCCATTCATCTGTGGATTCTTTCCAGGATGAATGGATGAGTTGTTCGGTCTCTAAAATGTCTGAAAACAGAGAAAAATGTAAATCAGTGTTTCCCAAAGCCCAAGATGATGTAATCCATTCAGTTTACTGGCACTTTTGGAGTGAAGAAACTAGAAAATATTCACCAAGCTATCTATCTATCTATCTATCTATCTATCTATCTATCTATCTATATATATATATATATATATATATATATCTCCTCTCTGTCATATTTTGATGGCGTTCTCATCCTCTCCTGTATTTCCTTTTTTTTTTCTCCTCTTCTTCACCCAAAACACAACTTCTTCCTCTCCTTCTTACCTTCATCTTCTGTCTCTGGACGCTCAGTACAGGCAGGATTATTACACACACACACACACACACACACACACACACACACAGACACCCTTTCTAGTACATCAATCAATGAAACTAGCCGGTGTAAAACCAGGAGATGGAGTGCGTCATCTTCCTCCATCGTTGGGTTTTGAGAGCCTCTGTCTCTTCCTCACTGCAAACTCTGAACTGTCGAGGGAAAAAGATCACAAAAAGTTTAAAAAAACAAGACTGTATTTATATTTTTCTCAGTTTTTTTTCTTCCACGAATGCAACTCTCTCTGTATTTATAAAATATTTTCTATAAGCCTCCATGTTTACACTATTCCGCTGCAGAGGTGTTGGCTGAGACTTCTGTCACTGTTCGTTAAATAAAGTTTCTCTTTAAACAAGTGAAGTCAGGTGACATGAAAAATAATGGTTCCTAGAAACAAATGTCTCTCCGTCAGCGGCCTGTAGCTAAAATACCTCTGTACGTGTCTCTCTTCTCCCATGATGCTCTCGGACCCAAACAGGAAGCTGAGCTCAGATTCATCACTGCGTTACAAAAACAAATGAGATTTATTTTCTTCTGTTTTTAAAAAGTGAATTAATAAAATGTGATCTGGACGTATACAACTGCTGAGCCATGTTTTTTTGTCGTTCTTCTTTCTGGGACAGAAGGGGCTGAAAGCGTCTTTAAAGGTCCCATGACATGGTGCTCCCATGACCATAGGCAGGCTGGGGGAACTCACATTGTTAAAAAAACCTCATAAAGTGACATTTTCATGACATGGGACCTTTAAAGCTCGCTGACTTCAAACGTGATCACATGACAGATCCTCCCAAATGTTTATCCCTCTGTTGTCCTCCCGTCGACCTGCAACTTTTAGTTTTTCTGAGTCAAAATTTAAAATGAAAAACCTTTATTAACAATTTGGTCGTCTTTTTTGACACTTGTGGCTTCCCCCGATGTTTTTGTCACTTTTTTTCAGCGTTTGTCGACTTTTTCTGATCCTTTGGAAGTTTTTGTGGGGTCACTTTTTTGACTTTTTTTTTCACTGTTTTATCACTTTTTGACATTTTTGTCACTTTTTTCAAAGTTCTTTTATCAATGCTTATTTCTTCAAATGTTATAAAATTGACAAAAACACCCAAACTCGATGAAAGTAGTGAACTGATCATTTATTTAACTTGTTAAGAGCGTTGTCATGAACCAGCCATGTTGTTTTTTTTGGACAATTTGTTTGAAAGAAAACCCAAATGT
The DNA here is from genome assembly GCF_031162955.1 of Sander vitreus. NCBI lineage: Eukaryota > Metazoa > Chordata > Actinopteri > Perciformes > Percidae > Sander > Sander vitreus. The sequence continues at coordinate 35,483,048 of NC_135858.1, read as the reverse complement.
TCTGATGTAGAAACTTTTTGAAAATGGGACAAGTTTGACCCGAGGACACCAGGAGGGTTAGAGCACTAACGGTAACCCAGCGCCATGTTGGCTCGTTGGAAAAAACGTTGACGGGCTAAAGGTGTGTTACCAGATGCAGCTTGTCTCCTAGCTCAGTAGTTCCCAAACATTTTCACGTCAAGGACCCCCAAACTGACACAAATTAGACCACACACCACCATGTGATAGGATTTTTGCATAGGACTTTGCTTGAGTTTTATTACAAAAAGTGGATGAAACATATGACCAAAATACTGTGAAAAATGTTGCTTATGGATTAGTCTATGTCAAGTTATCTGGGTGTTTTTTTTATCAGTGGCTCAAACTTGACAATAAGTTGACGACAGAGGACATGGTGACAACTCACTCCTCCAGGTTTATTTAATTTTCACAGATATATACGAGCCATTTGTAGGTAGGTCAGTAGGTTGAAAACCTTTAAATAGAAAAAAATGGCTCCATACGGAGCTTAGCTCCGCCCAAGACGATTGTGATTGGTTTAAAGAAATGCCAATAAACCAGAGCATGTTTTTCCTCCCATCCCAGAATGCTGTGTGGACTAGTGAGACCTTCCTTTGCAGCGCTGTGGAGGAGGATCTGGCAAAGCGAGACTACTTATGGATGGAATTTTAAAAAAGTGACACAAATTAGACCCCAGACCACCATTAGATATTATTTTTATCCTAAGGTTTCCCACCTTAGGACTTTGCTTTTAGGCTTGTTTTATTGCAGAAAGTGAATGAAACATATGACCAAAATAGTAGATTATGTCCTTGTGTTACTTATGGATGGAGTTATAGTGACAATAAAGTCCTTTATACAACCAGACTTCACTTCAGAATCACTTGGATTGTAATTAAAATCAAAGTGTACTAGTTTGAGTGAGTTTTATGATGGGATGGGTGGACCTCTGAGCAGTTAGTGTCTGCGTCGGGCCGCCAGAGGGCGCCACACGCCACGCTTTAGTCCACCAGCCAGCTGACAAAGTCATATTCACACACACACACACACACACACAAACACACACTGACACACATGAACCATAAAAGCTGGAAAAGCCATTAATACGCAGTCAGAAAAATACTTCAGTGGAGAAACAATCACTTTTTATGTATTAGATGAACTTTATTAAGAAAATAAACATCCGGAGACCCGACATCATAGCTGACGTTCACCCGGTAGAGGCTGTAATTACTGTAGTAGTTCCTCCATCAGGAATCAGGCTCAATCAGTGACTTCTTTTACATCACCTCTTAAAACACACTTTTATAGACTTCTTATTATGTGATTGTGCTTTTTTTCTTCTCTTCACTCAGAGAAATAACAGAAACTGGTATCTCAGATCACTTGCCCATCAGGTTTGAGATCAGTGTTCCACCACCTTCATTTGAATGAAGCGTGTATCAAGCTGTGAGTTTGGGAGCCCTGGCTTCATACCTTAAACCAGCTGTCAAAAATCTGGGGGTTACTTTTGATTGCAACATGAAATTTGATAAGCAAATCAGCAATGTTGTTAGAATGAGCTTTTTCTGGCTTCATCTCCTGGCTAAAGTTAAACCCTTCCTTAACAGGCATGATCTAGAAAAGGCTATTCATGCTTTCATAAGTTCAAGGTTGGATTATTGTAATGCTCTTTATGTTGGTCTGACCCAGACCTCCATCTCACGACTTCAACTTGTACAAAATGCTGCTGCTCGCTTTTTAACAAATACATCTAGACGTGCCCCCCCCCGTTCTCTACGCCCTATATTGGCTCCCTCTGCGTTTTAGAATCGATTTTATTGTTCGTTTTTTAAGGCCTTAAACAGCCTGGCCCCGGAGTATCTGTCCGAGATCTTAACCCTGCGTGAGCACAGCCGGTCCTTGCGGTCCTCAGATCAGCTGGTTTTAGAAGTCCCAAGGTCAAAGTACAAACGGGGGGGGGGGTGATCAGGCTTTTGCAGTTGCTGCCCCGACACTCTGGAACAAGTTACCCCCTGAAATTCGGACGACTACAGATGTAGCTCTTTTTAGGTCTAAACTCAAAACTTATCTGTTTAGAAAGGCTTTTAATACGTAGTAGTGGTGTGACAATTTCCCTCTCCTATTTATGTGTAACCTTTTCTGATTTTATTGTTTCTATGTATCATTCTTTTTATTGTATGATATGTTATATGATGTGCGTTTCAGTCTTTGTTTCTGATGTGCTATATAAATAAATGTTGATTGATTGATTGAATACAAAAATCATCTTTTGGAAATTGATCTTAATGCCTTAATTAAAAAAATGAGGAAAAATCCAATCTTAAAATACAGGGGGCATAAGTCAGTACACCCCTATGTTAAATTCCCATAGAGGCAGGCAGACTTTTATTTTGAAAGGCCAGTTATTTCATGGATCCAGGATACTATGATCCTGATAAAGTTCCCTTGGCCTTTGGAATTAAAATAGCCCCCCCAATAAATCAGCCCCAATGATTAACAACGTGTTGGTCTGTGACCTGAAACCTGAAGCCTGCAGGTCACAAACATTAAGAACCAACTTTACAGTGAAGTAGGAGACTTCTCGTGTTCAGCACTTACACTTTTATAATGAACAACATTTACATATTCAAAGATTCAGACTTCTTCAACGAGGAAAAAGGAGCAGATGGAATTGAAAGATTCTTTAAACAGGAAACTGAAGAAAAAACATCATTCAAAGCAGCAGAGTATTTTATGTCCTAAACATGTAACATGCAGGTGGAAAAGAGAGCCATGTGTCTGCGTCACTGTGCAGCAAAACATAGAACACAGATCAAATATACATGTAGATCAGAAGATGAGAGTAAATACGTTGTTGATGAAAACTTCTATTGTGATATTAATAACACTCTTTAAGTCGATCTTTCCTTACACAATGAATTAGTGAGAAACCCTTTTTATTCACTCAATCAGGTCAATTCACAAATCCGTAATAACAAACAAACTATTATCTTACAATTAAAAATCTTATCTTAAAAAAATCATTTTTTGTCCATTACTGTGTCATGTTCATTAGTGATCTTTGAACCCAAATATCTAAACTAAGCTGCTGCTGACGGCAGAGTGAATGAACCACGTTGATGGATTAGAGAGTTGAGGTTGTTCTTGATATTTGAAAAATAACTCTTTAAACCTTTGATCGGTTCATAATTTGAGACAACATGAGCCATAAAAGCCTTAACCATTTCAGGAACACTACAGTCGACATTATATTGATGCTGTAATCCACAGTTTGTAACTTCATCATTTATCAAAAAACAGAAGTTTGGAACAAATGCCGTACCGGCAGCAAAACCAACCGTATACCTGAAAAAGTTAGAATTGATCTTGTAAGTCTTGTATTTCTCCAGCAAATTGTCCAGGTTCTGCGAATGCAAATCGATGGTAGCTTCGATAGAATTAACATAGTCTGATGCAGGTGTACCAGCCTGAATATTCAGTCGAGCCTCATGGATCAACATCTGGACGTGGAAGGCGGCTCCGTTGACCCAGATTTTGAACCCCCGGCTGCTCATCTGTCCGTCGTGCAGCAGGGAGTTTCTGAGGATGGTGAGATGGTTGCTCAGCTGCTGTTCCAGTCTCCTTATTTCCTCCCGTAATCGTTGGTCATTGTTCATGAACATGCGATGCCGCCCCAAAAACTCGGACATTGTGTCTCGGACACTCGAAGCTTTCTCTTCACCAAACACACGTCGTAACATGCTGTATGTATGATCACTTGTCTGAGAGTCGCCCTTGATGGCGATCTCAATGATCATGGAAATCACCAAAGCTCCAAGTCCAACAGCATTCGGGACTAAAGTCATCGGAGCCAAAACGGATCCCAAACTGCCGATGTAGCCTGGCACCGTGTTTATCAGCTCATCAGAGTAAGCCTGCAGCACCGCGTTAGAGTCGGTACCAGAATATTTCAGCAGAGACTCATCTATGCCTATATCTGGTAAGAGGCAAGGTTTCTCTAACGCCTGGTTATAAAACCAAAGAGACATACTGTCATAGTTTGGTGAGTGTGAGGAGGTTTCAGAGCCCATGATTATTCCTCTTGATCTGTGATCGCTCACACAAAGTTCAGATGTCCCCCAACCAGCAGACTGAACACTATAATCAGAATGTACTGAGATCAAATCCAGCCAGCCACATATAACCAGGATGACAACTCCAGCAGCCAATCAGATCTCTGGAAAAGTAAGGCGTATTTGTTGACTTGTCTCTAAAGTCCAATGTGTCCAAGGTCCAGAAAAATAAATTGTGCCGCATGACTCTACATTTATAGTTTGCTGTTCAAATACAACCCACATGCAATGATTTCAGATTGTTCCTTCATGTGCATTATAAGTGTTTTATATACTTAAATAAAGAAAACCTTCCCAGAATCCACCTCAGAAACAGACCAAAGCCAAAAACATACACACAATGCTGCCTAACCTACTTCAGCATTTATAAAATGAATCATGTTTTTTTTTTTCTGTTTTCTGTTATCAAGTATGTAAAGCAGGAGGTGGTTGTGCGATGGATGGATTTTCATTTATTTTGTGTGTGGGGTTATACACGAGTTTTTGTGGAATACAAACTGGACCTTAAAGAATTTACACTTTTTAATTCAATAAAGTTATTACGAAGGACATGGATGTTTCCAACATGACATCATGACTTTGCATAAACATACACGCCCACTTGCGTGTTATCTGTACGCATTTTGAGCTATCTGTGTGTATGTCTACGCTGTATACAGCGGACGTAAACATACACGCCACTTGGCGTGTCATCGCTTAAACACACACATTTTGAGCGCCGTATACAACGGACTGGTTGGGTTTAGGAGAAGAAGAACGGGGTTGGGTTTAGGAAACGGGAGACGCGGGAGACACGGGACACGATCCCCGGTCTCCTGGGTGAAAGTCCTGTTTTACCCATCCTTACTTGGCCTTTCATACTACTCGCTACAGCGTCAATTCACACGCAATCACAAGGTAATGTAAGTCAATGGAGGCCAAACGGCGTTGATAAAAACACTAAAAGGCGAGTATGCGTCTTGATAACACGTCAAAAATGGCATACGAATTGGCATGTCAATATACATATGCCACTTCATGAGATTAGTCTGACAGACTGAACATTAGGCAATTGAGAATACATAAAGATAGCGTCAGCTGCCTCAGGTGTAGCTAGATATAACCAAGGAAACTATAATGAGGGAAGTGACATTGTCACAGCATTCAAATGTTGCTTTGGTGCCAGTTCTATTAAAGTTAATGCAGTGGGCATGACAAGACCCACTATAACCTATTATATCTGTGTTGTTTCAAATTAGGACAGAAGAATGTTTCAACATAATTAAAAAAACACATTACATGATGTTGACTAATCTGTTTTATATTTAAATGAGACCGTATGCCACTGTGCAAGTAGCCTCAGTGATTTACATTTGGACTATCCATCTAGCTTTAGCTCTAGCAATTACTTATAACTAAACAACATTATAGGTTGATTCCCAAAGACTCCTAAAACATCACATGTGAGCATAATAATTTAACCGGTCCATTTAACTTAACTGGCACAGTTTTAAACACATAGTAAACATTGTGAAATGGAACTAGTTAAGTTCAGGCAACAATTTTACTTAGTTAAGGTAAGAAAACATGAGGAATTCGCTTATAATGAGTCACATAATAAAACTACTAAAATGAAGAAACAACGTGCAGTCACGGACTAAGGCCTGTAAAACTGTTGTTTGTTAAGGTTAGGGTTACCTTGGTGATGAGAAAGCTATCTCGATGATTCCCCCCGCTTCGTCCAATGACAGGGCAGTTGATGTGGGAATCAAAGGCAAGGGTTAGGGTTAGGGTTACCTTAGACTTAGGGTTAAAGGTGCACTATGAGTTCCTGCATGACGTCACTTCTGTTGACGTTCCAAGTAAATTTCAAACAAAACAGAGCAAGCTCGCCCCTCCCCCCATGTTTCCGTAACTGTCATGACTAACTGACTAACTGTCACTAACCCCCACCCCCTCCCGCAACCATCTTGTCGGTGATTGGCTGGAACGTGGTTTGTTGTATTTTGGTGCACAGCCTGTGCCTCTAGTGTTTGTTTGACATTTACGACCCCTGTGTTGTCTCCCGAGACCGGGCTTTTTCACGGTGTGTTCAGGGGGCAGGCAGCTAGCGGATTAAGGAGAGATGCCTACGATGTGAGACAAAAATGAAATCGCGCTGAAACCATGCAGGAACTCATAGTGAACCTTAGGGTTAAGGCTACCTTAGGGTTTGGTAATGAGAAAGTTATCTTGATGATTTCCCCCGCTTAGTCCATCGACTGGGCGGTTTGATAGGAAATCAAAGGGTTAGGCGGTTAGGGTTAAGGCTGTGACACACCAACCCGACGGCCGACCATTGGCAGAAAAGGCAGTCAGATTTTATTCGTTGAGTAGTCTATATCGACGATGTTTAATTTCCGGGATTACTGTGGCTACTGTTACTGTACTCAAGTAGATTTTTCAGATATTTTTACTTTACTATTCATTTTTGTGCCAACATTTTCCTTTACTCGTTACATTTTTAACACCAATATTGGTACTTTCTACTTCTTACATTTTACAAAATTGGCTTGTTACTTTAGTTTCAAATAATTTCAGTGGAGTTATTGTTATTATTTTTCGCGTCATCAATACCTAATTCAATCTAATTGGATGGGTATATACGTTGCACTTGGCACACCAGTACAAGACGACTCGACAGATTCGACGGTATTCATTCGCGGCAAATCATTGCGGCTTGATGGCGGTAATGTTAGTTCATAGTAGTATGGACGGCGACATGATTGAAAATGAAGAAAACGGAGATCCCAGAGATTCGGCAGACAAGCAGCAAGACATTCCTAATCACCCTTGGCCTTATCTGAGAGAGATGTTTGAAATAGTATAGGCATCAAGAATGACTCCTGGCGAACATGCTGCGTAACTTCTTAATTAATGTCTGTTTGGTAATTCATATTTTATCCTTTATTTTCTTTCCAGAAGCCATATTTGAGCATACACACATACATGTAGATTCCTTTAAATGTTAAGGGGAAGATTAAAAATAGGAAACTGAATTCATATATTGCTACTCAGTCAGAATCTTATTAACCTGGAGTCCCAGTCTCTGTCACAATAATCATATATGTGATGTTTTAGGCCTATTGGCAGACATCGATCTAAAATGTAGGCAATGGCATATAAAGAACCTTTTCTACATGTCCACTGAAGTTTCTCAGCTTGCACTCTAGTAACGTTTGTGTGGTACCAGGTAGCTTTGCATAAAAAATGGTTGTCATTCGCAAGGCTACTTTTACTTTTATACTTTAAGTGAATTTCCAAGCCTGGACTTTGTTACTTTTACTTGAGTAAAGAAGTTAAATCAGTACTTCTACTTTTACCAGAGTATTTTTTAACACAAGTATCTGTACTTCTACTTGAGTACGGGAAATGAGTACTTTTGCCATCTCTGCAAATCACACACAATCACACACACAATACAGAGATTGCCTACCTTGCAGACATAATTAAAAACAATAAAAAAAAAAAAACAGTAAACAATCAATAAATAGTAAGTCAATAAGTTATCTATGGTTCTTTATAGAATTAAGAAATAGAATGGCTGCAGGTACAAAAGAGTGTTCTGTTGGTTTTGAGTTTTGGCAGTTTAAAGCGTGATCCAGATGGCAACATCTGAAATTCAGCCTGCAAGGGATGAGAACTACCTGACAGGATGGATTCAACCTATTCTTAGCATCTACTTCTGATAAAGTCCCTCCAGGCCTTTCTGCTTAGAACCTGTGATGCAGCTGCTCACCTTAGTTAACCTGGAAAGGCATCAACTGAATTTGAACAACTCAAAATGGCACTAATACTTGTCTTAACAGTCTATATCCACGACATTCCACTTCCGGGATAGCTGAGGGGCGGAGCTCTGTGTACCTGTTCTGCCGATACCGAGTCTCGATGTGATACTTGTACAGGTACATGATCGGAGTAAGTTAAACAGGGTAAATGCTGTTCCCCCATCAGTTAAAAAAGGCCAAAATCGACTCCGATCCTCTTATGTGTTGCTCCCTGCTACACGTAAGAATGTGTAGCAGGGAGCAACACATAAGAGGGCTAAACAAGAGACTTTTCGGTTTAATCACTTGGATTGTAATTAAAATCAAAGTGTACTAGTTTGAGTGAGTTTTATGATGGGATGGGTGGACCTCTGAGCAGTTAGTGTCTGCGTCGGGCCGCCAGAGGGCGCCACGCGCCACGCTTTAGTCCACCAGCCAGCTGATAATGATGCAGCAGCTGCAAGACTTTGTCATGTTCACACACACACACACACACACACACACACACACCTACACAAACACAGACACGCACACACACACACACACGCACACACACACACACACACACACACACACACACACACACACACAAAAACAAACACACACACCGACACACACAAACACACACACACACAGACACACACACACACACATACACCATAAAAGCTGGAAAATCTATTAATAGCTAGAAAAATACTTCAGTGGAGAAACAATCACTTTTTATGTATTAGATGAACTTTATTAAGAAAATAAACATCCGGAGACCCGACATCATAGCTGACGTTCACCCGGTAGAGGCTGTAATTACTGTAGTAGTTCCTCCATCAGGAATCAGGCTCAATCAGTGACTTCTTTTACATCACCTCTTAAAACACACTTTTATAGACTTCTTATTATGTGATTGTGCTTTTTGTTGTGCATTCGGGACTGAAGTCAGTGAACCAATAGCAGATCCCAAACTGCCGACGTAGCCTGGCACCGTGTTCAGAAGCTCATTAGAGAAAGCCTGCAGCACCGCGTTAGAGTCGGAACCAGAATATTTCAGCAGAGACTCATCTATGCCGTAAAGCAGCGTTATAAAGTCTAAGAGCAACATTGTCATAGACCTCTTGTGAGAATAATGTTTCAGAGCCCATGATTATTCCTCTTGATCTGTGATAACTCACAAAAAAGTTCAGATGTCCCCGACCAGCAGACTATAATCAGGATGCACTGAGATCAAATCCAGCCCCTCCCTCACATATAACCAGGATGACAACTCCAGCAGCCAATCAGATCTCTGGAAAAGTAAGGTGTATTTGTTGACTTGTCTCTAAAGTCCAATGTGTCCAAGGTCCAGAAAAACTAATCGTGCCGCATGAAACTACATTTATAGTTTGCTGTTCAAATCCAACCCACATGCAATGATTTCAGATTGTTCCTTCATGTGCATTATAAGTGTTTTATATACATAAACATAAACACGTCGGTAACGTTGTGAAACGGTCGCAGTTTGATTAGGGTTAGAGACCAAAACTACTTAGTTAACTTTAGAAAAAGATGGTTCCCTGAAGGTTACGGCTCCGTTTGTTCTGTAAAGTAAAAAGAACAAAAAAAACAGCTTACTTCTATTTTCAAATCGGACACACGAATCCCGGTCTCCTGCATGAAAGTCCTTCAGAACTAAAAGAGCCCTATTTTAACGATCTAAGCGCATGGCATGCAGTGTATGGCGCAGGTGTGTTTAGGGCGTGTCCAAATCCACTTTTGCTAGTTTGACGGCGGAAAAAAAGGCTCTGTGTGCCGGGCGCATGGTTCTAAAGGGTTGACCTTAGTGTCTTCATTAATCAGAGGTGTGTTTTGGGCGTAACATGCAATCAACCAATCAGAGATCATCTCCCATTCCCTTTAAAAGCCAGGCGCGTTTGGACCTTGGAGCATTGCTGTTATGATGGAGGATTTGCACCGTAATATTTGTATGTATAATCTTCTGCATGTGTGTGTGCTGCTGTGTGTCCCTGTGTGTGTAACAAGCATAGTGTGCGCGTGTTGTGCACGAGCCTAGGAGCATTTTACTAATGGGTTGTTAAAATAACAATGAAATGCTGCGTTACTGACTTTAGACCAGGTTTTTGTTGGTCATTGGCGCCATCACTTCCCGCTGCCTCAAGATAGCAATACGCCCAGAATGCACCTGAACACACCTCCCTGTAAGACCAGCACACCCATGGGCGCACAGATGGGCGCAGACGCATTTGCTACTAAACGACGTGGGCGCTGGACGGTCTTAAAATAACAAAGACACTTGCGTCTGGCTTCGGTCGGGCTTTGCGCCGCGCCGGGTGCAATATAGGGCCCAGAGTATTTCTAGAGTTTTGGTCCTTTTGTGTGTCAGGACCAAAACTGGGTCACCAAACAGGTTTCATTTCGGAGGATCCCACGGTGACAGTTGCTGACATCTGGGTCACAGAGAAGCTGCAGGAAGTTCAGGCGGGCCATACAACTTTGTAAATCAAAGTATTTATACTGTCTACTTTATTCCCTTATAATGCCCATATTTAATGCTGTCTTTTTAAAACTTTATCCTTACACTGCTATAGTTTTTATATTACTATGTCTACATTATTCTCTTATATTGTCCATATTTAATGCTGGTCTCTAGACTTTATTCTTACACTATTGGACTTATTTGCACTACCACCATGACACACACTCTCATACTGAATCACAGGGTCAGTCCCTGCCCTGTCACTGCAAGCATCTCATGCTTGTACACCCCTTAGTACATCTATCTATCTATCTATCTATCTATCTATCTTCATCTCAGCATTTAACATTAATATAGACTGTCTTTTCATGTATACTGTGTTACTCATGTTTCTACCTCACTACCTAGACACGTTTTTGCACTAACTGTATATTGACTCTTTACTATTCTCAGCATTTTGACTGTTTATGTTTACTCTGTTATTACTGACCCACATCAACTAACTAGATCACATCTTGCCCTAACTGTATATTGACGTCACTACTTCTCAGCATTCATATACAGTAGACTATCTTTTTATATATACTGCGTTATAACTGATCACTGGAGCCACATCACTATCTTGACCACAATGTAATTTGCACTGTATTCTGACTCTACTTCTTCTAAGGCAATGTTATAGATTGTCCATTTCATGTACATTATGTTATCACCATACCACTTTCGCATATCCATCGACTTACTTACACCTCACTTTGCGCCGGCTTGAACTGCCTACTTAATCTGTACCTTTGTAGCCTATTGTATTCTGTTTTCTTTTACTATGTTGAATGTGAAACTACATGTTGTCTTGTGCGCTTACGCTTCTCTTGGCCAGATCGCCATTGTAAATGAGAACCTGTTCTCAACAACCTACCTGGTTAAATAAATATCATCCATCCATCCATCCATATTTAAGCATCATTTGTCTCTGTATGGCCAAAGGCTAAAGGTATAGTGTTAAGATGTTCTTTAATCAGCTGAAAGAGGTAGCATGTGTGCAGTAGTCATGTGTCAAAGACAAAGCATGATGCAACTTTTTGGGCTTGATACCAGTGCTGGTTGTTTCTTTGTTCTCTCTTCCCTCTCAACGTTCACAACAATAATCTTTAGCTTCAGTGTGATGAAAATAAAAATGTATGTTAAAGGAAATCAGTCGTTTATTATCAAATGTAACTGCAGTTTAAAATGTGTTGCAGACTTTGCTTTCAGTGTCAACATTTGTCACATTTTCTAAATTGATTTATTTCAACAAATGCAAGAACTCAGTGAAGTTTTATGGGAGTATTTTAGAGAAATGCTGTGCTGCTAGAACATGTTGGACTAATCAAATGCTCCAGTCACTCATAAATCACAAGATTCTGTCGCCTCAGGGGACACCTTCTCTCACACACACACACACACACACACACATAAAGGAGTCAGTCTCTCAGAAAATGGAAAACCGTTGATCTTCTTCAGGGGAGAACGAGGGGAGACTTTGAGTTGCTGAACCTGCTGGAACAAGAATCCTGCAGTTGAATTGACATGTTTCTCTCTCTTTGTGTATTTTTTATTTTATCTTATCTAGTGTTTCTCCACATCTTCCTCTCCTCTTGTTTTTTTGTTCTGATTTCTCCCCTTAGTGTAAGTTTACGTGGTGAATTTAGTGTCATTTTTTAGGATGTCAGAGGACGTTTTCACACCTGTAGTTCGTCTGCTATTATCTGAATCAACTGATGAATTATTGCCAAGTACGTTTTTTAACACATACAAGGAATTAGTTTTGGTGTTGTTGGTGCACGTCACACATTCTCTAGATGGAATATTAAACAATATAAGTATAGGTATAAACAATATAAGTATATGTACACAGTATGTATTAAATAAATAAAAAATAAAGATATAAATTAAAAACAAAGAGCAAAGAGCATTACAGCAGAGAGAGAACAGTGGCATGAAGAGCCAGGGGTGGAGAGTCAGGGTGGGGTCCGGGCCTTGTTAATAAGGCTAGTGGCGGAGGGGGGAAAAGCTGTTCATGTGACATGAGGTTTTGGTCCTGATGGACCTCAGCCTCCTGCCAGAGGGGGGGGGTCTCAAAGAGTTTGTGTCCGGGGTGGGAGGGGTCGGCCACAATCTTTCCAGCACGCTTCAGAGTCCTGGTGGCGTAAAGGTCCTGGAGCGGCGGCAGATTGCAGCCAATCACCTTCTCTGCTGACCGAATGACACGCTGCGTACCAGATGGTGATGGAGGATGTGAGGATGGACTCGATGATGGCTGTGTAGAAGTGCACCATCATTGTCTTTGGCAGGTTGAATTTTTTCAGCTGCCACAGGAAGTACATCCTCTGTTGTGCTTTCTTCACGAGGGAGCTGATGTTCAGCTCCCACTTGAGGTCCTGGGAGATGGTAGTTCCCAGGAAGCGGAAAGACTCCACAATGTCAATTGTGGAGCCACAGAGGGTGATGGGGGCAGGTGGGGCTGGGTTCTTCCTGAAGTCCACAACCATCTCCACTGTCTTTAGAGCGTTGAGCTCTAGATTGTTTTGCTTGCACCAGGTCACCAGGTGGTCAGCCTCCCACCTGTAGGCGGACTCGTTGCCATCAGAGATGAGTCCGATGAGGGAGGTGTCGTCCGCAAACTTCAGAAGCTTGACAGACTGGTGACTAGAGGTGCAGCTGTTGGTGTACAGGGAGAAGAGCAGGGGGGAAAGAACACAGCCCTGGGGCGATCCGGTGCTGATGGTCTGTGAGTCGGAGACGTGTTTCCCCAGCTTCACATGCTGCTTCCTGTCAGACAGGAAGTCAGTGATCCACCTGCAGGTGGGGTCAGGCACGCCTAACTGGGAGAGTTTCTACTGGAGCAGAGCCAGGATGATGGTGGTAAAGGCAGAGCTGAAGTCCACAAACAGGATCCTGGCGTAGGTTCCTGCGGAGTCCAGGTGCCGGAGGATGTAGTGGAGGGCCAGGTTTACTGCATCGTCTACAGATCTATTGGCTCTGTAGGCAAACTGCAGGGGGTCCAGGAGGGGGTCAGTGATGGCTTTGAGGTGTGAAAGAAAAAGGCGCTCAAAGGACTTCATAACCACAGAGGTCAGGGCGACGGGTCTGTAGTCGTTAAGTCCTGTGGTCCTTGGCTTTTTGGGGACAGGGATAATGGTTGAGGTCTTGAAGCAGGCTGGCACGTGGCATGTCTCCAGTGAGGTGTTGAAAATGTCTGTGAACACTGGAGACAGCTGATCAGCACAGTGCTTCAAGCTGGATGGGGAGACAGCATCGGGTCCAGCAGCTTTCCTGGGGTTCTGACTCCTAAAGAGTCGCAGTGACGTCCCTCTCATGGATGGAGAGAGTCGTCACTGAGGTGGGTGGGGGGTTGGAGGTGGAGGGGGGACCTTCAAGGAGGGCATTGGTGGGGGGGCCCAGGACCCTGCTGAGGTGTGGGAGGTGGAGGTGAAGCACAGTGGCTGTAGCTGTAGGGAGGTGTCATGGGGGATGGTGTCATTACTGTACTTTTTGTCTTCCAAATCGACAGTAGAACTCATTCAGGTCGTTGGCTAGGTGTCGGTCATTGAAGGAGTGGGGGGTTTTAGGCTTATAGCTGGTGATCTGCCTAAGTCCTTTCCAGACAGTCGCAGAGTCATTAGCTGAAAACTGGCGTTGGAGCTTCTCAGAGTCTTCTTAATCTGTCTTTGTCCCCACTCCTGAACGCCTCTTCCTTAGTCAGCCTTAACCTTCTGAGTTTGGCTGTGAACCAGGGTTTGTCATTGTTGTAACTCACCCTGGTGCTTGATGGAACACAGCAGTCCTCACAGAAGCTGATGTATGACGTCACAGCCTCTGTGTACTCATCCAGACTGTTGGTAGAAGTCCTGAACACATCCCAGTTAGTAGAATCCAAACACGACTAGAGATCCTCCACAGCCTCACTGGTCCACTTCCTTGATGTCCTCATTACAGATTTGCAGAGCTTTAGTTTCTGCCTGTACGCGGGGATCAGGTGAACCATGACATGGTCAGATAGTCCCAGTGCAGCACGGGGGACGGCGTGATAAGCATCCCTGACTGTGGTGTAACAGTGATTCAGAATGTTCTCCTCTCTGGTCGGGCATTTAATATGCTGTCTATATTTAGGGAGCTCATGAGTGAGGTTAATAACTAGGGAGTCCGGGTTAGTCCGCTCCACACACAGTTTTTAAATAAATCTGTTATCCCTTAAACTGGTTTTTTATTCACTGTTTTAAGCACCACTGGTTTTACTGCTCTCCCCCGATATAAAGGACCTGTTTTAATATTTTTACCTTAAATTGGAATCTTTGTAGTTTCAAGAGGTCCTAGGCCTCAGCCAAAAACCTAGGTGGTGTTGTCGGCCCCCCTACACAACCTTATATCCACGCGCCCCGTCCTTTCTTACATTTCTCCTGCTGGCCCAGAGACTGAATATGTGCAGTAGTATTTCTGTCACGGGGCGGAAATAGATTTTATTTAAGCATGTTTTTATTTGGAGTTGCTGTGTTTTTACTATTTGCTGTGTTTTTTTTAATCTTTTATATTGCATGCTTTTATTTTGAAACGTGTGGTGTGTGTTTTTAAATATTGTTTTACTTCCGCCATTGGACACATCAGTAATTAGGACTTAAGGACTTGCACCTGGGAGCCAGAGCATGGGTTGACTGGTTTTTAGACATAAAAAGGGCAGAACAGCAACAGAGAGCAGCGAAGAAGCACATGGGAAAAGGAGGAGGACACTGAGAGCATGAGCAGCACACCAGGGAGGATGCAGAGCACAACAGACAGAGAGGAGCAGACAGAGGACACAGAAGCATGATGGAGGACACAGAAACCGGGACGCCAGTGAGAACAGCATCGTCCCTGGTCCGGAGGAGGCCTGAGAGTACACAGTGAAAACTCAAACACCGATCGCTAGCGGCAACAGTGGGAGAAGGTGAAACTTCTCCCTTCCGTGTGAGTCTCTTTTTTAAGACCGGTGTTTGTTGTGTGTAGTGTACAAAGCTGTGGCGCTTTTAAAGGACGTTTGACTGGGCCTGAGTTCTCCTTTACAGGCTATGCCCGAGGAGAGGACCCAAACGACAAAGAAGCTGGTTGCCAGCGGAGACCTGTTGACATTTTAACCTCCGACTCCTGTTCTGCTGTACCATTTTTTTTTAGCTTGATTTCAGTTGGTTTTGCTTTTCAATTCTTTTAAGGAGGAATTAGAATTGTTTTATTCTTTTTTTTTTTTTAAATAAATCTGTTATCCCTTTAAACTGGTTTTTATTCACTGGTTTAAGCACCACTGGTTTTACTGCTCTCCCCCGATATAAAGGACCTGTTTTAATATTTTACCTTAAATTGGAATCTTTGTAGTTTCAAGAGGTCCTAGGCCTCAGCCAAAAACCTAGGTGGTGTTGTCGGCCCCCCTACACAACCTTATATCCACGCACCCCCGTCCTTTCTTACATTTCTCCTGTTGGCCCAGAGACTGAATATGTGCAGTAGTGTTTCCCCTGCTGGCCCAGAAACTGCACATTGGGGTGGCGTCCAGGGGCGTGTTTAAACATTGGAGGGGACACATGATAAAGTTTTAGCGTCAAACACTATTTCCTGCACTCTAAGAAATAAATCTGTAAAATAACAAAAGGTTCACTGTATGTAAGTATACTTGGCCAATAAAACTGATTCTGATACGTCACGTTCAGCGTCACATGCGTAACCGGAAGTGATGTAGCGTCTGATTTTAGCCCAAAACCACGGTCTTTTTCCAAACATAACCAAATAGTTTTTGTGCCTACATATCTACCTAAATTACGACAGTTTTCACAACTTTAATAACGTGTTTTAAATGTCTATTTTTTTATGTTTTGAGCACCATTAACTTCCCTTCACCTTCAAAACCTGGACAAGCAAAACAAAAACTAAACGCACACACGGCTCCACATAACGAGGAGCTGAGTGAGATATGTTTTTGTAATTTTGGTACGCTTCCCTGTTGAAATGAATATGCAACATAGTTTTCTGCACAGCTACAGTCACTCTGCAGAGTGGCAACGGACCAGGATCCCAAACACTTGATATTTTCCAGCTGTGAGATCCGCATGTAAGAAACAATTATACCTGAGTTGAATCAGCCATCTGCCAAATGACATTATAAAATATTATATGGCTATGTCTAAAATTCAGGGTTTTATTTGTCCTGACAGCTGTTGGGTAGCAATGTTTGCTTACCGTGTAATAACTGGTTTGATATTCTAACCATATTCACACAGCTGGGACATTTTTTAGCAGTGTTTTTTTTTTTTTTTTTTTAAAGCAGCTCACGACTCAGTTAAGCCTTCGTCATTTTTTCCAAAGGTCTCGCGTTTTGTCCAGTGTTAAACTGGGAGTTCTGTCTTCAGTTTAGTTTCCTTCCATTCATTTGTTTTGTTTCGTCACATATGTATACTTCACTAATGGCCCGTGTTCAGAGCCAATGCAGGAATTAGTTTGGCTTTTATGCAACGAGGCGGAAAGTAAGGGTGTGGATGTGAATGAACTGTGTCTGGAGGTCATGCTGCTGACTAAAGCGTGATTTGTGGTTCTGAGGAGGCTCCATGCAGAGCTTTTCCCATAGCCTACGTCAGGGGCGTAGCACAAAATTCTGGGCCCTGTAGAAAGGCATTGTCTATGGGCCCCTCCCTGCATCCACAGCCTTCCAAGGGGCCTGAAGTTTATACTTGTGCGTTGGTGTGTGCGTCGATCTCTTTAAGAGAATAGCACGGTCGGTGTGTGTGTGTGCGTGGGGAGTGTGTGGTAGAGCGAGTGAGAGAGTGAGTAGTGACTCTAGAGTCATAGTGAGAGAAACAAAGTGTCTCCCCTGTTCTTTCTGACCACGGTGGGGAATCTGGAGCAGGAAAAGTTAACTCTCTCCTTGATTTCATGTTGTTTATGGAGAAGGAGAACCAGGAAATGAGGCGGGGGAAATGCAACGCTACCAAGCCACGGCCGAGCGATGTGCGACGTGCATCGCTGCGACGTGTAGTTACATTTTTCGAGAGGTCCACGTCAGGCTACGGCTTAGGGTCGGTGTCTCCACGTACCTACATATGTAGCCTTGGCGTAGATTTAACGCAGAAGTATAAATCACGCGTAAGGCTTGCACTTGGCCCAAGCGGCAACTTTCGGGTCTGAAAAGTGAAACCAATGCTGAAGCTCCTTAAAGCTGCATCCACTCTAATTTCCAGCAGGGGGCGACTCCTCTGGCTCCAATAAGAAGTCTGTTTCTATAGAAGTCTGTGTGAAAATGAACCAACTTCTCACTTGATTTATTAACAAGATGGAAGAGGTGAGAGGACAGCAAACTCCTTAATCCGACACACACAAGCGTTTCATAAATTAGCGCCCCCTAGCGGTGACAGGAAATACAACCTCATATCTAAGCCAGAGAAGTTAACGGTCACGGTTTGAAACACGCCGTTAACGTTGTTTAACGGTCCCAGCTTGGTAAGGTTTAGACACAAAAACTATTATAATTTCCTTTACATAACAAAGGCATTGGCACGATAAATTGACAGAATGCAGAAAATGTGTCTAAAGTTCACAATTTCAATTATGTTCAAAATTTCAATCTCAACTCCCCCAATGTTGAACCCAAAGTTACGTCCTTGCCAAAACTACTTAGTTAAGTTGATAAAAAGTTGGTGGTTTGGGTTAAAATCTGACGTTAGTTCACTTCCTGAAGGTTACGCACGTGACGCTGAACATGATGTTCGTTAAGGTAAAAACTTGGGTACTTTTATAATCAAACAGACTTCAGAATTCAGACTTTGCTCTCGTCAGAGCCGCTATAAACGTTTGTCTCCAACAAGCACTAGAGCAAGGCTAAAAAAAATAAACAAAAACGTCCAAAAAAGCAACAAAAAAAGCTTAAAAAGCAACAAAAACTTTGGAAAAAGCCCAGTCCTGATTATAAGGATTATTTATGATTTATGCCTATGCACTAGAGGGCGCCACCACTAGAAACCTAAATATGAGACGTAATTGCTGCTTGAACAAATGACCTCTGGCAGCGTTTTTTGGGGGAGGAAAGTCTTTATTTGGCCTAATGTGAGAATGCCAACAATGGACGTTCAGACTTCGCCTTGGGTGTCTCCAACAACCCTAACAACTGTCGTTACAACAGCCAGGAACCCCAACAAACAAAGTGGTATCGATCAGCTTGACAACGACCCAACAGAGGTTAAATAGCTGGGTTTCCCTAACATTCAGTCCCAACTGAAGTAGTCTCTCGGATGAGAGACGAAACGTCTTTGGAGCACCTTTAACCAAGTCCAGTTGCCCTTGATTTTAACCCTTTGCTGGAAAACAAAAAGTTGTCCAGTGTTTTGGCATCTGCTAAACCTTTAAACACATTAATCTGTAACTCTAACTGGACTAAACAACACCTACACTAACTGCATTATTCTCTTTACACAACACTTTCCACAACATCAGGAGCTACATGGGATGTCTCGAGTCACTCTCTCGTGGTACAGAGCCACGTTAGCGTCTGAATGTCCCAACAAGACCTCTTTTGTGTGGTTTATTTTAATTTCAACCTTTCATTTTGGTCTTTTCTTTTGTCAGAGAGAACAACTTGTCTTTTGACAATACTTGAGTCTCACACTCTGCATCATGAGCTGTAACCTTTAGCTTCTAACCAGCGCTACGTCATCAATGCCTTCTGTCAGAGACTCGGAGATGTGGGTGGTGGAGAGAGACTCTGAAAGTCTGTTTGTGCTCGATATTAACTCCCAACCCGTTCTCACTCCCAACTCATAAAATACTGACGCTTAGTGAGTAGCTCTCAGCTTCAGATACCGACGCAAAAATCCCTCTTTGGAAAGCACCGGGCAGAGCAGCAGCTCGACTGTGCTTTAAAATGACGTAGTATTAAGAGAGACAACAGTAGAGAGTAGTATTAAGAGAGACAACAGTAGAGAGTAGTATGTAGAGAGACAACGGTAAAGAGTAGTATGTAGAGAGACAACGGTAGAGAGTAGTATGTAGAGAGACAACAGTAGAGAGTAGTATGTAGAGAGCCAACAGTAGAGAGTAGTATGTAGAGAGCCAACAGTAGAGAGTAGTATGTAGAGAGCCAACGCTAGAGAGTAGTATGTAGAGAGACAACGGTAGAGAGTAGTATGAAGAGAGACAACGGTAGAGAGTAGTATGTAGAGAGACAACGGTAGAGAGTAGTATGAAGAGAGACAACGGTAAAGAGTAGTATGTAGAGAGACAACGGTAAAGAGTAGTATGTAGAGAGACAACGGTAGAGAGTAGTATGTAGAGAGACAACAGTAGAGAGTAGTATGTAGAGAGACAACAGTAGAGAGTAGTATGTAGAGAGACAACAGTAGAGAGTAGTATGTAGAGAGACAACAGTAGAGAGTAGTATGTAGAGAGACAACAGTAGAGAGTAGTATGTAGAGAGACAACAGTAGAGAGAGACAACAGTAGAGAGTAGTATGTAGAGAGACAACGGTAAAGAGTAGTATGTAGAGAGACAACAGTAGAGAGTAGTATGAAGAGAGACAACGGTAAAGAGTAGTATGTAGAGAGACAACGGTAAAGAGTAGTATGTAGAGAGACAACGGTAAAGAGTAGTATGAAGAGAGACAACGGTAAAGAGTAGTATGTAGAGAGACAACGGTAGAGAGTAGTATGTAGAGAGACAACAGTAGAGAGTAGTATGTAGAGAGACAACAGTAGAGAGTAGTATGTAGAGAGACAACAGTAGAGAGACAACGGTAGAGAGTAGTATGTAGAGAGACAACATGTAGAGAGAGACAACAGTAGAGAGTAGTATGTAGAGAGACAACAGTAGAGAGTAGTATGTAGAGAATAGTATGTAGAGAGACAACAGTAGAGAGTAGTATGTAGAGAATAGTATGTAGAGAGACAACAGTAGAGAGACAACGGTAGAGAGTAGTATGTAGAGAGACAACGGTAGAGAGTAGTATGTAGAGAGACAACGGTAGAGAGTAGTATGTAGAGAGACAACAGTAGAGAGTAGTATGTAGAGAGACAACAGTAGAGAGTAGTATGTAGAGAGACAACAGTAGAGAGACAACGGTAGAGAGTAGTATGTAGAGAGACAGCAGTAGAGAGTAGTATGTAGAGAGACAGCAGTAGAGAGTAGTATGTAGAGAGACAACAGTAGAGAGTAGTATGAAGAGAGACAACAGTAGAGAGTAGTATGTAGAGAGACAACAGTAGAGAGCAGTATGAAGAGAGACAAAGGTTGAGAGTAGTATGAAGAGAGACAACGGTAGAGAGTAGTATGTAGAGAGACAACAGTAGAGAGTAGTATGAAGAGAGACAACAGTACAGAGTAGTATGTAGAGAGACAACAGTACAGAGTAGTATGTAGAGAGACAACAGTACAGAGTAGTATGAAGAGAGACAACAGTACAGAGTAGTATGTAGAGAGACAACAGTATAGAGTAGTATGTAGAGAGACAACAGTACAGAGTAGTATGTAGAGAGACAACAGTAGAGAGTAGTATGAAGAGAGACAACAGTACAGAGTAGTATGTAGAGAGACAACAGTATAGAGTAGTATTAAGAGAGACAACAGTAGAGAGTAGTATTAAGAGAGACAACAGTAGAGAGTAGTATGTAGAGAGACAACGGTAAAGAGTAGTATGTAGAGAGACAACAGTAGAGAGACAACGGTAGAGAGTAGTATGTAGAGAGACAGCAGTAGAGAGTAGTATGAAGAGAGACAACGGTAGAGAGTAGTATGAAGAGAGACAACAGTAGAGAGACAACGGTAGAGAGTAGTATGTAGAGAGACAGTAGAGAGTAGTATAGAGAGACAACAGTAGAGAGTAGTATGTAGAGAGACAACAGTAGAGAGTAGTATGTAGAGAGACAACAGTAGAGAGTAGTATGTAGAGAGACAGCAGTAGAGAGTAGTATGAAGAGAGACAACAGTAGAGAGTAGTATGAAGAGAGACAACAGTACAGAGTAGTATGTAGAGAGACAACAGTAGAGAGCAGTATGAAGAGAGACAACAGTTGAGAGTAATATGTAGAGAGACAACAGTAGAGAGTAGTATGTAGAGAGACAACAGTAGAGAGTAGTATGTAGAGAGACAACAGTAGAGAGACAACAGTTGAGAGTAGTATGTAGAGAGACAACAGTAGAGAGTAGTATGTAGAGAGACAACAGTAGAGAGTAGTATGTAGAGAGACAACAGTAGAGAGTAGTATGAAGAGAGACAACAGTAGAGAGACAAAGGTAGAGAGTAGTATGTAGAGAGACAACAGTAGAGAGTAGTATGTAGAGAGACAACAGTAGAGAGCAGTATGAAGAGAGACAACAGTTGAGAGTAGTATGTAGACAGCAGCCTGGTCACACAGAATTCCGTGAAATTATCACAAATTGTTAACAGCGCGTTACAAGGTGGTGGTACGGAATGTTTGAAAAATCTGTGTGGCCACCATGGAAAACAATGCCAATGTAAAGTCAATGAGAAGATGAGGTAGCATTAAGAGCGACTACGGTAGCGAGTACTATGTATGTAAGGAGGTTGGTTGGGGTGGTGGATGGGTCAAACACAGGACTACTGACCCAGGAGAGCGGGGTTCGTGTCCCGCCAGCAGTAATTTATATAGTTGTATTTTATAGTATATTTTATTTATATATATTGAATTTTATTTATATTTAAAAAAATGTTCTATGCAAATGTTTCTATTAAAGAAAAGATGGAAAATAAATATTTGTGTGTGCTTTAAAGTGGTTAGAAAAAATGAAATCTGAATCTGCTAAAATCGGTATCGGCTGGCCTAACTCAAAGAAAATCGGAAATCAGAATCGCCGTAGAAAGTTGTAATCGGTGCATCTCGAGATTAAATGTGCAAATGAAGCATTATCTTAGGCTGTTAAATGTGTGTTAATTAGCATAAATTTCCAGAACAAAAATCTGAACATTTGATAGTTTCAAAATTATTTACAGTTTCAAAATAAATCAATTTTCTCTATGTTTTCAATGAAATGTTCAATATATCAGGCTCTGAATAATATATGATTAAAGCCCTGTGTGATGGCTAGACATGTCTAGTACAAGTCAAAATAAAGCCCAGTTCAGTCCAAAGATTCACGACGAGATGAAACCGTTTTAGAACATCACAGTGAAAAGTTTCAGCAATATGAACCGGCCCGTCTCAGCTCAACTCAAACCAGCTGATGGTTTCACTGGGACTCAGCTGGTGGAGTCTCCAGAGGCTGGTTATAGAACGTAAGAGACGTCTCCTGTTTCAACAGCCAATAGAGAAGTCAGCTGGTGGAGTCTCCAGAGGCTGGTTTTAGAACGTAAGAGACGTCTCCTGTTTCAACAGCCAATAGAGACTCAGATGGTAAAGTCAGCTATAAACTATAGAAATGAAATGATCCATAATCCATTTTATTTTTATGTTACAAACAGCTGGTCGAAATGGCAGTTTTAGACAGAGCCTCAACGAGCGTCTGAAAGCACAATAACGACTGAGGAGATGGAGCGTCCAGCGGCGTTGGAACAAAGCAGTGAATCAGAGAAATGAAACGTGTATGTATATATATATATATATATATATATATATATATATATATATATATGACTATTCTAGCTGGAAATGGCAGATTTTCTATGAAATATCTACATAGGTGTACATAGGTCCATGTCCAGCAACCATCACTCCTGTATTCTAATGGTACATTGTGTTAGCTAATTGTGTTAAAAAGGAAAATTGATGATTAGAAAACCCTTGTGCAATTACGTTAGCACAGCTGAAAACTGTTGTGCTGATTAGAGAAGGTATAAAACTGGCCTTCCTTTAAACTAGTTGAGTATCTGGAGCATCAGCATTTGTGTTTTCGATTATACTCTCAAAATGGCCAGAAAAACAGAACTTTCTTCTAAACTCGACAGTCTATTTTTCTTCTGAGAAATTAAAGCTATTCCATGTGAGAAATTGCCAAGAAACTGAAGATGTCCTACAACGGTGTGTACTACTCCCTTCAGAGAACAGCATAAACGGGCTCTAACCAGAATGGAAAGAGAAGTGGGAGGCCTCAGTGCACAACTAAGCAAGAGGACAAGTACATTAGAGTCTCTAGTTTGAGAAATAAACGCCTCACTCTGGGATGCTGGCAAAGAAAAAGCCATATCTGAGACTGGCCAATAAAAGGAAAAGATTAAGATGGGCAAAAGAACACAGACATTGGACATTTGTGAGACGCAGAATATGTGAAAAGATGCTGGAAGAGTGCCTGACGCCAAATGTCAAGCATGGTGGAGGTAATGTGATGATCTGGGGTTGCTTTGGTCCTGGTTAAGTGGGAAATGTGTACAAGGTAAAAGGGATTTTGAATAAGGAAGGCTATCACTCTATTTTGCAACAGCATGCCATACCCTGTGGACAGCGCTTGATTGTAGGTAATTTCCTCCTACAACAGGGCTTGATCCAAAGCACACCTCCAAACTACACAAGAACTATTTAGGGAAGAAGCAGTCAGCTGGTATTCTGTCTGTAATGGAGTGGCCAGCACAGTCACCAGATCTCAACCCTATTGAGCTGTTGTGGGAGCAGCTTGACCGTATGGTACGTAAGAAGTGCCCATCCATCCAATCCAATTCATGGGAGGTGCTTCAGGAAGCGTGGGGTGAAATTTCTTCAGATTACCTCAACAAATGCCAAAGGTCTGCAAGGCTGTAATTGCTGCAAATGGAGAATTCTTTGACGAAAGCAAAGTTTGAAGGGCAAAATTATGATTTAAAATAAAAATCATTATTTCTAACCTCATCAATGTCTTGACTATATTTTCTATTCATTTTGCAACTCATTTGATGAATAAAAGTGTGAGTTTTCATGGAAAACATGAAATTGTCTGACTGCAGTTCTTTGAGTGGCCGTTTGAGGCGGGTCATTCCTCATTGACTCCTATGTTAAAAAAAATCTGAACTTTACAGAATAAACAAACACGTTTACAGCCTGGTACAAATAACATGTTGGGTCTCTATAGCTAATTCCCCCCTTTATAACTGGGGGTAATTGTTTCTTATAACTCACCCGTTTAATCAAATTAGGCTTAAAGCTGCATACTGTTACTATCTACACAATATATGGTCTTTTGTTATGAAACCCCACATTTTTTATTTGAAAAAGTATCCTGTATCATAGATGCATGTCTGGTATTTGTAGCAAAGCAGACCCTTTAAAGGGGTGATAGAATGCAAAACCGATTTTACCTTGTCATAGTTGAATAACAACAGTTTGGAGGGTAACTAGGACATACATAGAAGCTCAAAATCCCATTGATAACCCTATCCTCTGCAAATCTCACATTTTCAAACTGCCGCTGAAAACGGGCGAATCTCAACAAAGCTGGAAGCTGACGTCAGCATCCCAACTCCTAGTCTTTGTCACGCCTCAACATTTGCATAGGCTACACCACTGACCTGAGGTCAGCTTAGTCTTCTGAATCTAGCTAGGTCACGCAACTCTCCAGATGTCCGCTATTTAATTACTAAATTCACTTCTGAGACTTTTTTATGCGAGAAATCAACTATGTAGAGGTCAAATATGGGCCGTTTTACCAAAATTGATGGCTAATTGCAAATTTTGTCCGACTGTGTGTCGCAGTTCAGCAGGAGCTCAGCAGGCTACGTGACAGCAGCCGGTGCTGCCTTGCCGCCCGGCGTGTCCTACTTCATAGACTCCGGCTCGCTGTGAGCTAGCTGGATCTCCGTCACGAAGGGAAGCCTGTGGCACTCCATACCCGCGCAAAGTCAACGGTTCTGGGTTACTGGACTACAAAATGCCGAGACCCTGATGGAGCTCCAGGGCCTGCAGCTAGCCGCGATTCATAGGATTGAAGGGACAGTAGCAGCTAACGAAATCCATAATGTTCACAAAAATGCATTAAATTCAAATCAGACACCATAGTTAGCTTTATAAGACCTTGGGGTACATGTTATGTAAGTGGCGTGACGAAACTCAAACTGTAAATATACTTTAATTATGCCGAAAGTGAAGCTAACTAGCCGCGATCTGTAAACATAGGAAGGGACAGTAGCAGCTAACGAAATCCCTAATGTTCACAAAAATTCATTAAATTCAAATCGGACACCATAGTTAGCTTTAGAAGACCTTGGGGTAGATGTTATATAAGTGGCATGATGAAATTCAAACTGTAAATATACGAAAGTTATGCCGAAAGTGTAGCAACGATCTTTTCCGTAGGATTAAATGGGACACATAGCCTAGCTTGCAGCTCCGGAGCTCCGCGGAGCCCCGGTCGTCCAGTAACCAAGAAACGGTGACTTTAACTGGGTATGGAGGTTGCCGCTTTCTCGTCATACTGTGTGGAGCTCCTAAAGTCCGACACGTCTTACTAAATTTGCAATTAGCCATCAATTTTCGTAAAACGGACCATATTTGAGCTTTATATAGTTGATTTCTCGCTTAAAAAAAGTCTCAGAAGTGAATTTAATAACGAAATAGCCCGACAAATAATGTATAACTTTGCAGTGTCTGAAATATGAGACCTGCTGTCTCGTCTCCACTGTGTTTCTATGGGGTTCACTCAAACCAATCAGCACGCAGCTCATCTAAATATTCATGAGCATACCATATTTGGAAGAAAAGCTCTTGTTCCAAATAGAGCCATATTCACAGGGTAATTAAGGGCCTAATAAAATAGCATTCGGGCAATTTTCAGCCCAACCAATGTTACATACCCTATTAGGAGACCTTAAGGAACAGTGTAAAATACCCTATATAATCATTCTATCACCCCTTTAAGAATCGGTTGGAAATTCAGTGATAAATTATGATTTTAATTGTGGATAGACCTCCTGCCTGTAGACAAAGAAGGGGCGGCATGTCCATACCAAAATGGCGGCCGTGTCGACGTATCCTTATATACTGTCTATGGACGTATCGCTCCAATGAATACCAGCAGCCAATGTGGTAGCCTATCTACT
The DNA here is from genome assembly GCF_031162955.1 of Sander vitreus. Classification (NCBI taxonomy): domain Eukaryota; kingdom Metazoa; phylum Chordata; class Actinopteri; order Perciformes; family Percidae; genus Sander; species Sander vitreus. The sequence continues at coordinate 35,456,680 of NC_135858.1, read as the reverse complement.
GTAGGCTACATATCTGTGGGTCTGGCAATGCGACACTAATGTCAATCAAACTGTCCACAAAGACAATGAAAAAACTCTTCCGTTTACAAATGTAAACAATTCAGTTATTACATACAACAAAAATAAAGTAAAATAAATAAGTTTGTTGTGCACTTACGGAATGAGCCAGTCAGTTCTCCAGTATAGCTCCTGTCGGTGCTCTCTAGGCTACTACTCCTTCCTTCCTTCCTTCCTTCCTTCCTCCACTTCTTCTTCTTTGAGGTTTATTGTCGGTTGACACACAACGATTTGGTGCTTTACCGCCACCAACTGGGATGGAGTGTGGATCAGGATATCTAAGATAAAATAAGAAAGACTTTATTAATCCCACACTGGGGAAATTCCTGTGTAAAAATGTACACACATCAGAATAACACAGATACACATTAAGTAGACAAGGGAGAAAAATATACATGGAGTATAAGAAATTGAAAAAAATTGAATTAGTAATAATAATAATAGTAATAAAACCAACATATTCACACAATAAACACCCTTATATAAACAGACAGTATGTAAACACAGATATACAGCTGAGTAAAGCGGATAAGGATATCTAAAGTGTACAATACTCAAAAGCTATCAAATAATTTAAAGTTGTTGGTCTCTATATAGCTATGCCCCCTTCATAACAACTGTATGGGGTTGAATGTTTTTTATAACCCACCCGTTTAAATTATATTAAAGCTTAAAGGTGCATACTGTAGACCCACACAAGATATGATATGTTGGTATGAAAACCTGCATTTTAAATTCAACCAAGTACCATGTATCAGAAATACAGCTTCAAAACCAGTTGGAAATCCAGTGAGAAATATGATTTTAATTGTGGATGCCTGGAGATATACACATGCATTACTAGGTGCGGCATGTCCGCCCCAAAATGGCGGCCGCGTTGACGTATTGCTCCAATGAATAGTAGCTGTCAATGCGCTATCTGTGTGTGTATATGCTATCTATAGGTTTACACAGATAGTGAAATCAGATCTGGTGATGAATTCCAGGTTGTCAAAATGGCTCCCATCCCTCCTCTACTAACAACCCAGTCTCACGGCAGTTCGTGAAATGGTCACGTGATTTAATCTATTGATTCGTGTACACAGACATGTTTATCTCGTTTTTTTCATGGTGGTCAACACCTTTTTTAATGTAATGTATTTCAATGGGAAGCATCTTTCGTGATCACAGCACGACTACGGTAGCGAGTAGTATGAAATGACGCAGGGGATCGTTTCCCACGTGTCATGTTTCCTTTCCCCGTACGTTTCCTTTCCCCATTCTTACTTTTCCTAAACCCAACCCCCGTGTTCCCATTACGTGCTAACCACCATGAAAAAAAACGAGACACAAATGTACACAAATCAATAGATTCAAAATGACGTGACCATTTCACTGCCGTGAGACCGTGTAGAAAGTTGCTACTTAGAATTCCTCATGGGGGAGACAGAAACTATGCACTATAGCTGTAATATGTGGCTTCAGTATGGCTAGCAAAGCATCAAAGGGAGACACTGAAGTTAACTTTGAATGGATGGGGATAATCCCGCTGCTCTTTGATAAGGAGGTGGAACTTTTTTCCATTTTTTTCAATATTCTTGGCCTTCCGTGTATTTCAGCTTCCAAAAAAGAAAGAAATGTTCAGGTTTAAATGTAACTTCAGGCACTCTTGAGTGGGAACGATACAACGCCGAGGTTATAAAACCTTTTAGTTACACTGCTGTTTATATGAAAATGAAAACAACTTTTCTGCTCTTGTAGGTCTTTATGAAAGTTTAAAAGTCAAAAAGAAACATACATTCATTTAAAAGATGTAACAGGGAACAGACCTCCCAATCTGGGTTGAATAAAAAATAAAATAATCATGCTTTTGAGCTGTGTAGGGCTGCACAATTTATCGCAAATTTATCGAAATCGCAATATGGACTAGTCCAATATCCAAGAGGGGCACAATATTTGTTAAAGGCAAAATATGTGTCAAACCATTCTGAATGAAGTATTGTGAAGTATTGTGGTGCTCCACTATCGTACAGAAAAATCACACTATAATCATTGAAATTTACATTAATTTAAATTAGTCAATGAAAATGAGAATAATGATACAAACATGATCATTCCCTTCAATATCGGGAATCATATCGCAATCGCAATATCAGTCAAAATAATTGCAATTAGTGTCACGTTTCAGCAGGAGGACTCAAATGCACAAGTTCAGACAAATACACTCTAATATGACTCTACAACTTACAAACTTACAACTACAAACGAACAGGACTCAGTCAGGACAAACAGAGAGACGAACCGATAAATGACAGAGGAACAGCAGGTGTAGAAATACAGAGACCAGTTAACAGGAAGACAGGGGACTGGACAAGACCAACAAGACCATAATTGGGAACAGGTGAGAGCAGAAACGGAGGGAAACTAACAAGACTGGAAGTGCAGACCATATAAGGGAATGGGCGGAGACAAAGCCACATGACAGACAGGTACAGATACAAAATGGCCACCAGGGTGGCACAAAGGCAGTCAGTCACAGCAGGATCCTAGATATTTTCGGCCCTATAGTTCTGTGTCTAAATTAGTCACAAAGTTACAAAGAAATGAACTTGAGGAATTAAATAAACTGTTGATGAGTCACAGTCTCTTCCTGTTCCTGACCACCAGAAGTTTTCAGCAGGCAGTAAAGATTATTTATCTCGTATTGATTCAGGGAACCATCACCTTATCGTGGTGGAGAGGTTTGTGTGTCCCTATGAACCTGAGGGCTGTGTTGTCTGGAGCTTTGTGCTCCTGGTAGGGTCTCCCAAGGCAAAGTGGTCTCACTAAGCCCCTCGGCTGACGCCGCCACGTTGGAGTTTAACCCGGTGGACGAGAGGGTCGCCTCCCCACGCCTGCAGGTTGTGGGGGGAAAAACTCTGACTGTTGTTTGTGCATATGCACCAAACAAGAGTTCAGAGTATTCGGCCTTCTTGGAGACCTTGAGTGGAGTCCTGCATGGGGCTCCAGTCGGGGACTCCATAGTTCTGCTGGGGGACTTCAACGCGCACGTGGGTAATGATGGAGACACATGGAGAGGCGTGATTGGGAGGAACGGCCTCCCTGATCTAAACCAGAGTGGTTGTTTGTTGTTGGACTTCTGTGCTAGTCATGGATTGTCTATAATGAACACCATGTTCGAACATAGGGACGCTCATAAGTGTACTTGGTCGATTTTATAATCGTTTCATCTGATCTGAGGCCATATGTTTTGGACACTCGGGTGAAGAGAGGGGCGGAGCTGTCAACCGATCACCATCTGGTGGTGAGTTGGGTCAGTGGGTGGGGGAAGACTCTGGACAGACCTGGTAAGCCCAAACGGGTAGTGCGGGTAAATTGGGAACGTCTGGAGGAGGCCCCTGTCCGACAGACTTTCAACTCACACCTCCGGCGGAGCTTTTCGTGCATCTCTGTGGAGGCTGGGGGCATTGAACCCGAGTGGACAATGTTCAAAGTTTCCATTGCTGAAGCTGTGGTGAGGAGCTGTGGTCTTAGGGTCTTAGGTGCCTCAAGGGGCGGTAACCCACGAACACCGTGGTGGACACCGGTGGTCAGGGAAGCCGTCCGACTGAAGAAGGAGTCTTTCCGGGATATGTTATCCCAGACGACTCCGGAGGCAGTTGCAAGGTACCGAAGGGCCCCAATGGCTGCAGCCTCTGCCGTGAAAGAGGCAAAGCAGCGTGTGTGGGAGAAGTTCGGAGAAGACATGGAGAAGGACTTTCGGTCGGCACCAAGGTACTTCTGGAAAACCGTTCGCCACCTCAGGAGGGGGAAGCGGTGAACCATCCAAGCTGTGTACAGTAAGGATGGGACGCTGTTGACCTCAACTGAGGAGGTAATAGGCACTTACCCCAAGTGAAGGAGTTCAAGTACCTTGGGGTCTTGTTCGCGAGTGAGGGGACAATGGAGCGGGAGATTGGTCGGAGAATCGGCACAGCAGGTGCGGTATTACATTCAATTTATCGCACTGTTAGACGTAAAAGAGAGCTGAGCCAGAAGGCAAAGCTCTCAATCTACCGGTCAGTTTTTGTTCCTACCCTCACCTATGGTCATGAAGGCTGGGTCATGACCGAAAGAACAAGATCCAGGGTACAAGCGGCCGAAATGGGTTTCCTCAGGAGGGTAGCTGGCTCTCCCTTAGAGATAGGGTGAGAAGCTCAGTTATCCGTGAGGAGCTCGGAGTAGAGCCGCTGCTCCTTTGCGTCGAAAGGAGCCAGTTGAGGTGGTTCGGGCATCTGGTAAGGATGCCCCCTGGGCGCCTCCCTAGGGAGGTGTTCCAGGCACGTCCAGCTGGGAGGAGGCCTCGGGGGAGACCCAGGACTAGGTGGAGGGATTATATCTCTAACCTGGCCTGGGAACACCTCGGGATCCCCCAGTCGGAGCTGGTTAATGTGGCCCGGGAAAGGGAAGTTTGGGGTCCCCTGCTGGAGCTGCTACCCCAGCGACCCGACCCCGGATAAGCGGATGAAGATGGATGGATGGATGATTCAGGGAAGTCAAATGAGGACTCTCATTGACAGTAAATGTCTTGGTGTTGCAGCAGAGGGAGGGAGGTTGGCACACTCACACCTATGATTTTATTGTCTTCCCTTGTTTTTATAACATAATATAACTTTGTACAGCACTTTGTTCAGCCTAGGTTGGTTTTAAATGTGCTCTATAAATAAATTGACTTGACTTGACATTCACATTTTAAGGATATTTGCATATAACTGATCACTGTGTACTTCACATCAAAATGTTCAGAACAAACTCAGCTTTCTGTAAAGCGAGACCCAAATTTTGTGCCAGAGCAATGTGTAAAGAGATCATTTGGCCCCTTTGGGGTCTGGATGTCCGTCCCCAGGGAAGTTATGAGCGTCAACAACTTCATTTGCTGCATTTGGAAACACTTTAATGCACCATTTTACGTTGGAAGTACCTTTATTTAGCCTATGCGAAGAAGGAAAACACAGATGGCAATTCAAAATATATCAAAAATATAATGGAACGTTTGTTTTTGTGAGTCATTGGGCATTTTTAAGTGGGTATATGGAAATCCTGGAGCTTTCTTAGTGGGTGTACTGAGTATTCCTGCGTATCACGTAGACTACACCGCTGGTTAAAGCTGAAAAGTTGATGTTGGCTTTTTGAAATTTCTCAAATCTCAATTGTTTTGGTGCTTGAAATGAGTTTACAAAAGTCTTGGGTTCACAAAAGTGGCGTAATATATGAATAAATAAATACATTTAAAAAATAAATGTCTAAAATGACATTTTTGTAATATCTCTTTTTGAGTAGGACTGTTGTCAAACATCGTTTAGACTCGCCGGTGCGTAATTTTGTCCTCAGAGGTTTCAAAAGAACACCAATTGATCCGGAGGCGGTCAGTATATGTCGTGTCAAAACACCTCAAAATGTTTGCCATGGATGCAAAAAAAGACAATTCTGGATGAACATTTCTGACTCAATGAGCAATGACCTTTAATCTGTGAGGGGTCAGCCCTATGTTCACAGATTTTTCTTAAAATGAGGCCCTATGTTAGTGTTAGGGTTACATTCCATCTGTAGTCCATTGCTACTGGATAATAGGTTGGGTGTAATTGGCTACCAAATTGGGAGAATGGGGGATACAATCTGATACAAATTTATGAAAAAGGAAATGTGGGAACATAGGGGCCTAATTTTGGAAAAACATCTTAGAAATCTGGGAACATAGGGCCCGAAACATAGGCCCGCTCCCGTCTGTGAACCCACACAGATTTATTACATATGTACTTTTTTGTCTATTGTTTAAAAAGTTGATCCTGCAGATTTACTTTTAATTTTGTGGCTGGTTTTGTTTCTTATCATCCATGGTGTTTTGACGTGGTTTATGTAAATACGTGGTTGTTATAAAATGTCTACTCCTCAGTCAGAAATGCCGTTTGAGTCCTGCTAAAACATTCTTTTTTAAAGTCTCTCTGCTTCCTTCACAGTCTACAATTGTTTCCAGCCGACAGAGAACAGAGTTCAGGGTTTCCTTTATGAAACGCAGCCATTCACAGCGCTGTCGGCCGTCTCACGTTCACACCGACTCCAGACACACACACACACACACACACACACACACACACACACACACACAGCTCCTCTCTTTGTAACTCTACTCTGCTGATACAGTAAATGGTTACATTGTGAATGTGTTCATGAAAAGAAACATTTTGTAAAAGTGTCTGTGTGTGTGTGTGTGTGTGTGTGTGTGTGTGTGTGTGTGTGTGTGTGTGTGTGTCTGTGTGTGTGTGTGAGAGAGAGAGAGAGAGAGTGAAGGTGGCATTGGAGAACGCTACTCCACTGTCAGTATCTTGTCACACACACACACACACACACACACACACACACACACACACACACACACACACACACACACACACACACACACAGGGAAGATTAACAATCATCTCTGACAGGTTTGCATGCAGCTGCTTGTTCTGTACAGCTGAAGAAAATGTGCTGATGCAGCAGCTTTTGAACTGAGTTTAAGTCAAAGTGACACGGAGCGGCCACCGAAAGAAACAACTTGAGCGGCACGGAAAATAACGTCCATAGCCGGTTTAAAGCCACACCTGCAACATGGGCGAGGTGTTCAACAGTTATTTAGGTTGTTAAAGACTCAAATGTGTGACGATGCATGTCTGAATGGGCCTGGCGATAAAGTTATCACCACTATGTGTAAATCGGATCCATCAAAGCAATCCCAAGCCTGCTTCAGAGGAACATATAACTAATGTCTGAAGCATTCAGGTTTTAATGGTATGTGAGTGAGGCAGAAAGAAGAGAGAGAGAGAGCGTTGTGATGACAGCACATGGACTGTGTTTTTATAGTTTGACATGCACACTGACAGTTGGCATTTTAAATATTTGATTGGTTTACAAAAACTGGGTGTTGCTGTTCCTGTAATCACGGCCAGGTTTCCTCAACTTAACCCTTGGTGTTGTCTTCCCGTCGACCACGTAACTTTTTTTTTTTTTCTGGGTCAAAATTTTAAATGAAAACTTTTTTTTCAACATTTTGTTGTTCTTTTTTGACACTGTCACTTTACCCAATGTTTTTGTCGATTTTTTTCCAGGTTTTTTTGTCACTATTTCCAAAGTTGTTTTTCCAGCGATGTTTTGTAGATTTTTCCCAGCAATTTTGTGGATGTTTTTGTAGATTTTTTCCAGACGTTTTTTGGATGTGTTTGTAGATTTTCTTCCAGCAAATTTTGGGATGTTTTTGTAGATTTTTTCCAACGTTTTTTTGGATGTTTTTGTCGATTCTTTACAGCAATGTTTTGGATGTTTTTGTCGATTTTTTCTAATACTTTTTGGGATGTTTTTGTCGATTCTTTACGGCAATGTTTTGGATGTTTTTGTCGATTCTTTACAGCAATGTTTTGGATGTTTTTGTCGATTTTTTCTAATACTTTTTGGGATGTTTTTGTAGATTCTTTCCAGCAATTTTCTTGATGTTTTTGTCGATTATTTTCCAGCAATTTTTTGGATGTTTTTGTCACCTTTTTTTTCAACGTTCTTTTGTCATTTTTTTTTTCTTCAAATACGATCAAATTAAATAAAACACCCAAATTCAATAAAAGTAGTGAACTGATCATTTTTTAATTGTGAAGAGTAATGGTTGTATCATCACCATACCATCCATGTTATTTTCTTTGGCAATTTGTTTGAAAGAATCCCCAAATTTTTTAAACTTTAAAAAAAAAAATGGATCAAATTTGACCCAAGGACAACAGGAGGGTTAATCCAATGGTGTATGGTAATGTCCTCATACACAATCACACATTAAACAGGTAAGTAAGTAAAGTGTCTTCATAAAACGCTTTTTAAAGACTTAAGTCACAAAGTGCTTTGCAGGGCATAACACACAATACAAGACAGAAATCATAGAAGATGAAATGACTGTGGGAACATGTTTAAAAAGTACAGAACTGAGAACACAATGTTTGTGGAAGACTTAGGTGCACGTATTTTTTAGGTGTTTAAGGGGGTCCTCCCTCGAGAAAATGTTACGTTTTTCAATAAAAAAAAGAATGCAATTTGACATCATTTTGGACCATTCTTATTACATTATCTAGGCCCTATCTAGCTGGGAGGAGGCCTAGGGAAAGACCCAGGACTAGGTGGAGGGATTATATCTCCAACCTGGCCTGGGAACGCCTCGGGATCCCCTAGTCGGAGCTGGTTAATGTGGCCCGGGAAAGGGAAGTTTGGGGTCCCCTGCTGGAGCTGCTGCCCCCACGACCCGACCCCGGATAAGCGGACGAAGATGGATGGATGGATGGATGGAGGCCCTATCTTGCACTCGGCACAGCACAGCGCAAAGCCCAACGCAAGTGGAAATGAGCTAGATCTTTTTCTGAGTTTCTTAACCCTCTTCATCTCCAAATTCTTTTAAAATATATTTTCTTCTTACTGGCTAATATTCTTTTATGGGAATATTTCGACCCACCTGATTGGTTAGAGTTGTGACACCTGCAGAAAGCTGCTCAACAACAAAGGTGAAGCAGGTCGCGTAAGACGGCCGCCGTCATCTTATGCAACTGATCTTCACTTGCGTAACACTGCTCCACATTTCTATTCAGGTGTAAAAAATCGTTCAGCGCCGGGGAACAATGCAGGAAAGCTGCCAAAAACTGTGCAGTGATAATGTTTTTTTAAACACTTGACTCAGCCTGTGATCCTTGTCTTGATTTACAGCTGTAACTGCTACAAACCTTCTCATGTTCTCATTTCAAAGTGGTGACTAATCTCAAATTACAGTTGTTCTGAAAAGCAGATCCTGCAGATAACATGTAAAAGTCTCAGGAGGGGGAAGTAATAGTTTTAAATAGTTTCCTTATCTGCTCAGTTGATAACACATACACTTCACTTGTTTATAATAGCGAGAACAATGTTTCTTTGATCTCGATGCAAACTAAAGAGCTTTTAAAATGTCAAAGAGAATGTATTAAGTGAAATAAATCTTATCTTATCTTTATAATTTTATCATTTAAATACTCTAAATCCTTTGTTTTCTTAATCCTTAGGCTGTCCCTCAGGAAAATAGGATTTTGAAAAGTGAAGGGGACACATATCTCTGTTGGCCAATTTAAAATCGACCGGATAATTGCAACGTGTGGAGAAACGATAAGGGAGAAAAAAAGAGAAAGACTTAAGCCCAGTTCAGACCAAAGATTTGCGACGAGACAAAACCATTTTAGAATGTCGCAGAGATAAAGATGCAGTGGTCTGAACTAGTCCGTCTCAGCTCGACTCAAACCAGCTGATGGTGTCGCTGCGACTCAGCCGGTTAAGTATCTAGAGGCTGGTTTTAGAACGTAAGAGATGTCTCCTGTTTCAACAGCCAATAGAGAAGTCAGCTGGTCGAGTCTCCAGAGGCTGGTTATAGAACGTAAGAGATGTCTCCTGTTTCAACAGCCAATAGAAAAGTCAGCTGGTCGAGTCTCCAGAGGCTGGTTTTAGAACGTAAGAGACGTCTCCTGTTTCAACAGCCAATAGAGAAGTCAGCTGGTTAAGTCTCCAGAGGCTGGTTTTAGAACGTAAGAAATGTCACCTGTTTCAACAGCCAATAGAGAAGTCAGCTGGTTAAGTCTCCAGAGACTGGTTTTAGAACGTCTCCTGTTTCAACAGCCAATAGAGAAGTCAGCTGGTTGAGTCTCCAGAGGCTGGTTTTAGAATTAAGAGACGTCTCCTGTTTCAACAGCCAATAGAGAAGTCAGCTGGTCGAGTCTCCAGAGGCTGGTTTTAGAGCGTAAGAGACATCTCCTGTTTCAACAGCCAATAGAGAAGTCTCCAGAGGCTGGTTTTAGAACTCAAGAGACGTCTCCTGTTTCAACAGCCAATAGAGAAGTCAGCTGGTTGAGTCTCCAGAGGCTGGTTTTAGAACGTAAGAGACGTCTCCTGTTTCAACAGCCAACAGAGAAGTCCGCTGGTAAAGTCAGCTACAAACTATAGAAATAAAATGATCCATAATCCATTTAGTTTCTGTGTTAAAAACGGTAGAAATGGGAAATGAGTTTTAAGACGGAGGCTCAACGAGCGCCCGCGAGCAGGGTATGTTGTATGTATGGGGTTAGAACAAAGCAAAGAATCAGAGAAATAAAACGTTGTTTTCTCCGTTTCATCAAATGGAGCTATAGCAAGCATCTCACTATCACTATCCTCATTCATATTTTAAAACGCAAGACATGACATCCAGCTACATAAAAGCCTGAAAGTCTGAAGTTAGAACGGAAGAACAGAAAGTCGTAATAGAGTATTTTTTATAGCGTTTACTGAAGTAAAGGATCTGAATACTTCTTCCACCGCTGCTTTTACTTCAGGATTTTGAATGCAGTCCTTTTGGTATAATGAAGTATTTGTTTTTGACTTTAATGTGTTTGTACTTGTGACGGTGAGGGGCCAGACAAAGAATGGTTCAAAAATCCTATGAAAAATCGAGGAAGGGATGAAGTGACCCTGCCCGGAGGAAGCCCGGGGCCCCCGTCTGGAGCCAGGCCCAGATGGAGGGCTCGTCAGCGAGCGTCTGGTGGCCGGGTTTGCCACGGAGCCCGGCCAGGCACAGCCCAAAAAAGCTACGTGGCGGACATCTCTCCATCCCATGGGCCCACCACCTGTGGGAGGAACCGCTGGGGTCGGGTGCGCTGCCACATGGGTGGCAGTGAAGGTCAGGGGCCTCGACGGACCAGACCCGGGCAGCAGAGGCTGGCTCTGGGGACGTGGAATGTCACCTCTCTGTGGGGGAAGGAGCCGGAACTTGTGCGGGAGGTGGAGCGCTACCGGTTAGATCTGGTGGGGCTTACCTCTACGCACAGTCTTGGTTCTGGAACCATACTCCTGGATAGGGGTTGGAGTCTTTTCTTCTCCGGAGTTGCCCAGGGTGTGAGGCGCCAGGCGGGTGTGGGGATACTCACAAGCCCCCAGCTGAGCGCCGCTACGTTGGAGTTTAACCCGGTGGACGAGAGGGTCGCCTCCCTACGCCTGCGGGTTGTGGGGGGGAAAACTCTGACTGTTGTTTGTGCATATGCACCAAACAAGAGTTCGGAGTATTCGGCCTTCTTGGAGACCTTGAGTGGAGTCCTGCATGGGGCTCCAGTCGGGGACTCCATAGTTCTGCTGGGGGACTTCAACGCGCACGTGGGTAATGATGGAGACACATGGAGAGGCGTTTCATCTGATCTGAGGCCGTATGTTTTGGACACTCGGGTGAAGAGAGGGGCGGAGCTGTCAACCGATCACCATCTGGTGGTGAGTTGGGTCAGGGGGTGGGAGAAGACTCTGGACAGACCTGGTAAGCCCAAACGGGTAGTGCGGGTAAATTGGGAATGTCTGGAGGAGGCCCCTGTCCGACAGACTTTCAACTTACACCTCCGGCGGAGCTTTTCGTGCATCCCTGTGGAGGCTGGGGGCATTGAACCCGAGTGGACAATGTTCAAAGTTTCCATTGCTGAAGCTGCGGTGAGGAGCTGTGGTCTTAGGGTCTTAGGTGCCTCAAGGGGCGGTAACCCACGAACACCGTGGTGGACACCGGTGGTCAGGGAAGCCGTCCGACTGAAGAAGGAGTCTTTCCGGGATATGTTATCCCAGACGACTCCAGAGGCAGTTGCAAGGTACCGAAGGGCCCGAAGGGCTGCAGCCTCTGCCGTGAAAGAGGCAAAGCAGCGTGTGTGGGAGAAGTTCGGAGAAGACATGGAGAAGGACTTTCGGTCGGCACCAAGGTACTTCTGGAAAACCGTTCGCCACCTCAGGAGGGGGAAGCGGTGAACCATCCAAGCTGTGTACAGTAAGGATGGGACGCTGTTGACCTCAACTGAGGAGGTAATAGGGCGGTGGAAGGAGCACTTTGAGGAACTCCTAAATCCGACTAATACATACCCTATGTTAGAGGCAGAGCTGGAGGATGAGGGGGGATTGGCATCAATTTCCCTGGTGGAGGTTGCTGAGGTAGTTAAACAACTCCATAGTGGCAAAGCCCCAGGAATTGATCCGTCCAGAAATGCTTAAAGCTCTGGGTGTGGAGTGGTTGTCTTGGTTGACACGCCTCTTCAACATTGCGTGGAAGTCTGGGACGGTGCCTAAGGGTGGTTCCCCTTTTTAAAAAGGGGGACCAGAGGGTGTGTGCCAATTACAGGGGTATCACACTTCTCAGCCTCCCCGGTAAAGTCTACTCCAAGGTGCTGGAAAGGAGGGTTCGGTCGATAGTCGAATCTCAGATTGAAGAGAAACAATGCGGATTCCGTCCTGGTCGTGGAACAATGGACCAGATCTTTACTCTCGCAAGGATCCTGGAGGGAGCCTGGGAGTATGCCCAACCAGTCTACATGTGTTTTGTGGATCTGGAGAAGGCGTATGACCGGGTGCCCCGGGAGATACTGTGGGAGGTGCTGCGGGAGTACGGGGTGAGGGGGTCCCTTCTCAGGGCCATCCAATCTCTGTACGACCAAAGCGAGAGCTGTGTCCAGGGTTCTCGGCAGTAAAGTCGGACTCGCTTTCAGGTGAGAGTTGGCCTCCGCCAGGGCTGCGCTTTGTCACCAATCCTGTTTGTAGTATTTATGGACAGGATATCGAGGCGTAGTCGGGGTGGAGAGGGGTTGCAGTTCGGTGGGCTGGGGATCTCATCGCTGCTTTTTGCAGATGATGTGGTCCTGATGGCATCATCAGCCTGTGACCTTCAGCACTCACTGGATCGGTTCGCAGCCGAGTGTGAAGCGGCTGGGATGAGGATCAGCACCTCTAAATCGGAGGCCATGGTTCTCAGCAGGAAACCGATGGAGTGCCTTCTCCAGGTAGGGAATGAGTCCTTACCCCAAGTGAAGGAGTTCAAGTACCTTGGGGTCTTGTTCGCGAGTGAGGGGACAATGGAGCGGGAGATTGGTCGGAGAATCGGCACAGCAGGTGCGGTATTACATTCAATTTATCACATCGTTGTGACGAAAAGAGAGCTGACCCAGAAGGCAAAGCTCTCAATCTACCGGTCAGTTTTTGTTCCTACCCTCACCTATGATCATGAAGGCTGGGTCATGACCGAAAGAACAAGATCCAGGGTACAAGCGGCCGAAATGGGTTTCCTCAGGAGGGTAGCTGGCGTCTCCCTTAGAAATAGGGTGAGAAGCTCAGTTATACGTGAGGAGCTCAGAGTAGAGCCGCTGCTCCTTTGCGTCGAAAGGAGCCAGTTGAGGTGGTTCGGGCATCTGGTAAGGATGCCCCCTGGGCGCCTCCCTAGGGAGGTGTTCCAGGCACGTCCAGCTGGGAGGAGGCCTCGGGGGAGACCCAGGACTAGGTGGAGGGATTATATCTCTAACCTGGCCTGGGAACGCCTCGGGATCCCCCAGTTGGAGCTGGTTAATGTGGCCCGGGAAAGGGAAGTTTGGGGTCCCCTGCTGGAGCTGCTACCCCCGCGACCCGACCCCGGATAAGCGGATGAAGATGGATGGATGGATGGATGGTGTTTGTACTTCAGTGAATGATCTGAAAACATCTTCCACCTCTGTCATTTGTCCCAGCTGTACTATGACTCACTGGTTTCTGCCAAACATTTGTCATGTATGCAGATAAGCCTGGAAGTTGTTTACATTATGAGACTTACTGTGACTCAGCAAGGTGACTTCACTGCTGCATCATGACAACTGACTCACCTCAAACATGTGGCCATGATCATGTAACTTTTCCATCTGTCAACAGGAAGTCATTAAGTCAATCCTAATCCTGCTGTTTCCAGCAGTGGAAGAAGTATTTGGGTCCTTTACTTATGACAAACTACTAATACCACACTGTAAAAAGATCTTCAGTGACAAAGAAATAGGGCCAATGTCCTATGGTCCTTTGATAAGGTCCAAGAATTTTGGACCAGGATACATGATAACCTGTGTCTGACTGCAGGGACGCAGGTTCCATTCAGCACGAGATGATTTGTTCTCGGAGATGGGTCGATCCTAAGCGGGATGGATAAGCACATAAGAAGCTGGGTCCAGACTAGTTTAATGTTAGCCAGACAGATTATTTTAAGAGGATGGAATAATGAAGGGGGTGCTGCCTTCAATCCAAGAGTGAGATGGCTAGGGGTGGTGGCGTTTGAAAAGATGTCTTATAAACGGTTTAAACGGATTGGATGTCTCTACTAGAAAATGGGGAAAGTACCTGAACTTTCTGGAGGACTCCTAAGAAGCTTTGTGCTGGGGAGAGACGTGTTTGATGGGCATAAGATCTGTCACTTCTTTGCACTCCTTCAAAACATCGCTCTTTACTTACTTGCATGCAAACTGTTGCTGTGAATGGACTTTTATTTTATATACCCAAATATTTGGGATACTTTTTGTCCTTTCCTTTTATTTGTGTATACATGCAAGTATGGGTGTAGGTGTGCGTATGTATATTATATATGTATTTATATGTATGTATATATGTATGTATATACATATGTGTATGTATGGGCTAAATGCCATGCCTCTTAATACTGCAATATGTTTTATAGATGGATTTGACATATTTTGTTATTATTTTGTTGAATGGTCTGGAATATTGTAGTTACTGTGTCATCTTTTCTTGATTTTTGTCTGGGTGGCTGGTGATAACAAGGGCGTGGGGGGGGGGGGTTGATGTTGCGCTCTGTATGTTGTTAAAAAAAAAAAATTGAAAAGAAAAAGTCGTCGACATACAGGAGCACCCAGTGTTTGATTAGTTCTGTGTGAAATGCAGACAAACAGACATGACATCAACCTTTTGTTTGCACTGAGGATGTCAAAAAAATATAAGAAGCTGGCACTACTGGTTTGACTGACTCCTGCAGACTTCTCCTGCAGAACACTGAAACATAATTTGAATAAGCACATAAGAGTTTGAGATATTGTCCTTTTTTTAAGATTATTTTTTGGGGCATTTTGAAAGCGGAGAGAGAGGGGGAATGACATGCAGCAAAGGGCTGCAGGTCGGAGTTGAACCCAGGCCCACTGTGTTAAGGAATAAACCTCTATATATGGGTGTCTGCTCTACCAACTGAGCTATCCGGGAACCTGATTTTGTCATTTTTTTGGAAACTAGAAGGAAACTTGGAGAGCACAAACCTTCGCCTAGAGCCCTGCGCGGGACTGTTTCCTTTAGACACGGAGGGCGTTTTTTCGTGCCATTAATTTGCACGTCAGCTCCAAAGTTTTAATGGGTTCTTTCTAGGTTCGTGCTACACCGTTCCAACAAGTTTCATGAAAATCGGGCCGGTAGTTTATTCCGTAATCCTGATGACAGACAGACAAACCAAACTGAAAATAAAACCTCTTTGGCAGAAGTAATGTCAGATCATGAAAACGATCCTGTTTCAATTGATGTAAAATTTAAACCATAACAGCTGGAGCATCTCCTTCTTTCTGCAGCAGAAAGCTAAGGCTTCTGTGTTTTCTGTCATTACGTTGCACACTTGGTATGACGTCACCAATTTACGTGACGTCTGGTGCAGAACCCCGTGATACCATTTCTATTGCAGATGAAACTATCAAGCGCCTTTACACTCGGCTCATAAAAAAGAGCAAATCTCAAAAATGTACAGAGATAAATTAACTTCTGGAGTGATAAGAAACATTTTGTTCATGTTTCTACATTCAGAAATGTTTTAGATTAACAAGCTTTGTGTGTTTATTTCGTAAAATATTGTTGAAAACGGGTCTGATTTTTTTATTTTTTCTATTTGACACAATTTTTTATACTTTTAATAATTATGATAGTTTTATTTACTTAAATAAACTTTTAGCTTAGGTTGTACTGGTTTTAGGGATATGAAGCATTTAAAGATATTCTGAGAAATGACATCACAATAAGCCAAAATACGAACACAGGCACTATTGCAGAGTTCAAATGGTTAAAGGTGCACTATGAGTTCCTGCATGGTTTCAGCGTGATTTCATTTTTGTCTCACATCGTAGGCATCTCTCCTTAATCCGCTAGCTGCCTGCCCCCTGAACACACCGTGACAAAGCCCGGTCTCGGGAGACAACACAGGGGTCGTAAATGTCAAACAAACACTAGAGGCACAGGCAGTGCACCAAAATACAACAAACCACTCCAGCCAATCACTGACAAGATAGTTGGGGGAGGGGGTGGGGGTTAGTGACAGTTAGTCAGTTAGTCATGACAGTTACGGATACATGGGGGGAGGGGCGAGCTTGCTTTGTTTTGTTTGGTATTTACTTGGAACGTCAACAGAAGTGACGTCATGCAGGAACTCATAGTGCACCTTTAATAGTTATGATAGTTTTATTGACTTACATTAACTTTTTGCTTAGGTTGTAGTGATTTTAGGGATATGAATCATTTAGATAGATAGATAGATAGATACTTTATTGATCCCCAAGTGGAAATTCAAGGTCCCAGTAGCTTACAGACATCACACACAACATACACATACATCATAAACAGGATGATAAAAAAAAAGCAAATCCACATGAATAATATGGACAAAAAAAATAAATAAAAAATACTAAATAAAAAATAAAAAATCCACATGAATGTACTAAGGGATGTATAAGCATGAGACGCTTACAGTGACAGGGCAGAGACTGACCCTGTGATTCAGTATGAGGGTGTGTGTCATGGTGGTAGTGCAAATAGGTCCAATAGTGTAAGGATAAAGTGTAGACACCAGCATTAAATATGGACAATATAAGAGAATAATGTAAACATGGAAATATAAAAACTATAACAGTGCAAGGATAAAGGTGAAAAAGACAGCATTAAATATGGGCATTATAAGCATTAAGCCTTAAATAAGGGCATTATAAGGGAATAAAGTAGACAGTAGGATAGACACAAATCAACAGTCAATGTTAGAGTTTTGAAGTTTAAAGATTTAAAGATACTCTGAGAAATGACATCACAATAAGCCAAAAATACGAACACAGGTACTATTGCAGAGTTCAAATGGTTAAACAAGAACATACGTCTTTTGTTCATATCACCTCATTCTGCATGGGGACTGCCCATTTCTCCGACGCTCCATTGTTCTGACCTCTCAATAACCTGAAAAACTCCCTTTGGTCCTACAGCCCACTAGTCCGACGTCCCACTGGTGGCGAAAATACAAATCCCACTATGGCCACGCCAAGACCCGCCCTACGAAGCAGCTTGATTGATTGGGGTTAGGCATTTGACCTCGAGTGGTTAAGGTTAGGATAGCCGATTGGTCAGGGGATAGGACCTGTACAAATGGGGTTACGTTACCTTGCGTAAGCATGGACGCCTGGCCAATAAATGCTATTGAAGGACGGGTCTTGGCGTGGCCATATGGGATTTGTAATATCGCTGGTGGACATCGGACCAGTGGGCTGTAGGACCAAAGGGAATTTTCCGGGTTATTGAGAGGTCGGAACAATGGAACGTTGGAGAAATGACATGGCCTACATCACCTAAACGTAGACCAATGACTCTTCAGATCCAAATTTGAATGGGTTCTCCTTGTCTTATGCTACACCTTTCCACCAAATTTTATGAAAATCTGGCCAGTAGTTTTTCTGTAGCCCTGCTGACAGACAAACACACAAACTGAATCAATACATAACCTTTTTGGCGGAAGCAACGATCAAATGATTACTTTCTGTTGAAATCCATTCAAAGTGTTAAACAATAACGTATATGTTTTGTCCGTACCACCTCATTCCGCATCACCTAATCCTAGGTGCGGCCTACATTAGCACTCAGGGAGAATGCCAAAGAAAGGTTTGGCTACAGCTTGATAGCATTGCCTCATACTGTAGATTATATAATGTTGTATTTAGCGCCAGTCCGGTAAGACTACTTTGTATTTTACCACCTGCCTCATGACCGTGACAGATTGTACCTGAACCAAATCCCTTTACTAGTGTCACATAGAAACATATTTACTTATTCAAACACGGCTGAGTGATGATGTCAATCAGGAGCTGTTGCATCCCAGAGGCGTTCGATCTGTGCCCTTACACCTCACCCTGTTTAAATATTAAGTCACGCAATAACATGAACTGCTCGCGGATGTTAATGACATCAAGAACCTTCCTGTTCCACTTGGAAAGTCACACTTGAAACCTGTTTTCATGTAAATATACTTAGTTACATTCCACCAGTGTTTGTGTTCAAGTAAAGCCAAGTAAAGTAGGAGAATATATTGTGAGGAGACTGTGACTGTTTGACCCTGGCGCTCCACATTAACACAGAAAACCATTTAGGACAGACCAGATCAGACACATTCTGCGTTCAACTATTAATTTCGTCATGTTGCCCAGGAGAGCCGAGGCAGAGAATTTGAATCCTTCTCATTAAAATGCCCTCTAAAATGTCTCTGACATCCATACAGGAAATTCACTGTTCAACATTGTATGTTAACCCTTTGAACTCTGCAATAGAAATGGGCCGCCAGTGCCTACATTG
Source organism: Sander vitreus (assembly GCF_031162955.1). Taxonomy (NCBI): domain Eukaryota; kingdom Metazoa; phylum Chordata; class Actinopteri; order Perciformes; family Percidae; genus Sander; species Sander vitreus. The sequence continues at coordinate 35,438,206 of NC_135858.1, read as the reverse complement.
GTATATGTGCTTATTGTGATTTCCTGGAGTATCTTTATATACATCATATCCCTAAAATCAGTACAACCTAAGCTAAAAGCGAATGTAAGTCAACAAACCATAATAATGAATAAAAGTAGTGAAAATGTGTCATATGTCACATGTATTTTATTAATCAAATTTTACTAAATAAACACATGTTGATCCAAAAGATTTCTTAGTTTGGAAACATGAACAAATTGGTTCTTATCACTCCACAAGTTATTCAAACTCTGTAGAGTGTAAAGTTGATTTTTTTTGCCGTTTTTTCATCTGCAATAGAAATGGTGTCAAACGTTTTTTCACCGAACGTCACGTATCATGGTGATGTCATCCCAAGCGCACAACATAATGGCAGGAAAGACAGAAGACGTAGGCTACATCTACATCGCTACATTTTGGTTTAAAAACTAATATCTTCTGCTACGTTTCCCCCTCTCATTCCCCCTGCTCTGGTGTTTCCCCCTCTCATTCCCCCTGCTCTGGTGTTTCCCCCTCTCATTCCCCCTGCTCTGGTGTTTCCCCCTCTCATTCCCCCTGCTCTGGTGTTTCCCTCTCTCATTCCCCCTGCTCTGGTGTTTCCGAGCCCCTAAACTGGAGACATTTGGAAACACTTCTGACCCGTTTTGGTTGGTAATCTGCGGGGTTGTGTTTCAGTCTCAACGACCACAAACGGAGACTGTTGGCAAAACTGACACTGACACCAACGTTTCTCCTCCTGATTGGGTCTTATCGGTCACGACGTCTCGTTCTCTGAGACTAAAGCTACTAATGTTACCATGGCAACTACCAGCAGCAGACGGAGTCTCCACGCTGCCTCCTGTTTATGCCCAGTATACCAGAATGTTGATGAGATTTGAGGTTTGGGCGTGTTAGTTTAAACAGAGATTAGTTCTTCTACTGGAGCTAAAACTACTGAACGGAGATAACTTTTGGCTCAAACCTCCATTTAAAAACAAAACATAGCGATGTAAATATAGCCTTAGAAAGAATGAATGCTGTAGCTGTTATGGTTTTTATTTTAGATTGATTTAAACAGGATCATGAGGACAACAACGTCCAACTTTCCCCTGTTCTCTAGGTTAGGAAAGGACCTGTCAATAAAAACCATGAAAGCAACAGCCAAAATGCAAACTCCCTGGTGCCCGGATAGCTCAGTTGGTAGAGCAGGTGCCCATATATAGAGGTTTACTCCTCGACGCAGCGGGCCTCGGTTTGACTCCAACCTGCGGCCCTTTACTGCATGTCATTTCCTCCAATAATGCAAACTCTCAGCTGTCCACAAACCAATGGGTGACGTCACTGATGCTACATCCATTATCTTGACTGTCTATGGCCACCGGCCTTCATTAGCTGGCTCTAATGTGCATTACATGTAGTCCTGTGTGTTTAAATCCGTTGGTGACCTCCGTTGCATATCTTTTCCTCTGCCCTGAACTCCCTTACCCTCCTGTAAATGTGTATTGTGCAGTAAAACTCACCGGGGAATTAATCTATATCTGTCCAAAAGTGGAGCCAGGATGTCGAACAAAAGATCTGGAAGTCTTTGATGCTCTCCCGCTGAATGGATCAGCTCCCCTCAGACAACACTGGTCAGTTTTTATTCAATTCAATTTCATAACAGTTAGTTATCTCAGGACACTTTACAGATAGAGTAGGTCTAGACCAGCACTCTATAATTTACAGAGACCCAACAATTCCTCCCAGAGCAATGCAAAAACTTTATTTTTATAGGCAGAAACGTCAGACAGAACCTAGCTCTTGGTTAATAACAAAACGGTTATACAAGTCTACAGGCAATAATCTCTGTTGGTGCTTGATAATTACTTAATCCCTACATGGCAGATGGAGGTGTGTGTGTGTGTGTGTGTGTGTCTGCCTTTTTAAAACCACTCTAAAATGAGGCAACAATCTGTTATGTTTGTTAAATACCTGTTGCCTCGACTTCTCTCTCCTTGCGTCGCTTCCTCGACTCCTCTGCTCGAATCTCCTGTGGGAGGGACTAAGACGCGACAGAAAACAAGGTGTGAGATTTGTGTTCTCTGTCATGACCTCCGCTTAGGAGCCAGCTGACAGACAGACATACTGAATATATACATATATATATATATATTTTTTATTACATGTAATGCCAAATATTCCAGCAAGCATTTGCCCTGCAATAGAGTCCCTTTGATCCAAATGTGTACACTGGTCTGTAGCTGACCTTTGGTACATCTTTTACATTATTATATGGGATCTTTATAATTCATGAGGTAGAAGGAAAGGGTCCAGGACACGACTGGGTAAGCTGTTATGTGAATTGGGGTTGTAGCCTACATGTAACATGCTACCTCCAGAGACGGAGGGAGTCTCGGGGGAGGAGAGGGAGGGTTTCCCATTTCGCACATGATTAGATCAGAGACAACAAGAGAGAGACTGAAAGATACAAACATTGCTCTATCTGAGGCGGTGTCCTCAAATTTAAACTTGTGTTGACATTTCAATGTTTTTCTTGTGTTTTATTCTGGATTGTAATTCTGTAATTCTTGATATTGATATCTGGGATGTTTGGTGATACAGGTTTACACCTCATGCAAGGAGCTTCTGTTTTATAAGAGAGAGAGAGAGAGAGAGAGAGAGAGAGAGAGAGAGAGAGGGAGAGGGAGACTTATTTATTTGCCTTTCCACATTTATATCCACAAATTATCTTCAATAAATGTAACTAAATACAAATCCGAGTGAGAATTACTGTAAAGTGATGATTTTGTGTTTTCAGAGGGAGGAAAGGCAGCCCTGCTAAAGCCAGAGACTGTGAGGAAGTTAAGCAATGCTTCCTTCAAAATAAAAGCAAAGAACGTCTAAGCGCTGTGGAGTAAGTTCTGGCTTCACCACAGATGCATTCTGGGATAGGAGAAGAAGAAAAAACGCTCTGGTGTGTTTGCATTTGTTCCCACAGCCCTATGTTCCCACATTTTTAAGATTTTTCTTAAAATTCTGGTTAGAGTTAGGGTTAGGGATAATAGGTTAATGGATAATAGGTTGGGTGTAATTGGCTATGTTTTTCAGTTACAAGGCTGTAGTCAGTTAGTTTTGTCACTGTATTTGAAGTTTGTCACCTTTTTTGAAGGTTTTGTCATTTGTTTTGACCTATTCTTGCCTTTCTTCCTTACTTACGTGTCTTTTTTCAAAGTTTTAGTCACTTTTTTCAAAGGTTGTCGCTTATTTGAATTTTTTGTCACTTTTGTCGCCCTAGTGTTGCCTTCCTTCTTTCTACTGTGTTTTTTTTCCCCCATAGTTTTTAATTACTATTTTCGACCTATTCTTGCCTTACTTTCCTTTTTATTTTTTTTAAGTTTTTGTTGCCTTTTTTCATGATCATTTAAATGTTTTCCAGGCTATTGTTTAGTAACTATATCACTGACTATTGTTCCTCTTTATACATTTTTTTTATACCAAAAATAAAAAAATAAAAAAATTCAAACGGGGGAACATTATTGAAAATAGCTTTGGAACCACTGATCCAGACTATCAACTGTAGAAATTAATGGGACTTTATTTTGAAATTTCTAACCAGAAGTAGGCTAGCATATCTGTTGTGAACTGGTTGTCTTGACAACGGAGAGATTAAAGGAGGAGGAGGGGGAGGGAGGAGCCCGTCGTTGGAGACCAATGACAGCACAGGTAGGCTAGCAACAGGTGAGTAGAGAACACACACCTTACACACACACGGACACACACACACACACACACACACACACACACACTGTGAGGAAAGAGTCTGTCTGCACATCCTGTCCGACCTCACAGGGAATTAGAGAAGCGAGGACCATTTCACCGCCTCGGAGGGGAAACTACTGCCAAACATTTGGATTATTATCGAGATTATAACCCCGGACGACAAGAAACTAATTCAAATATCACTCTGAAAAGGACTTAAGAGATGCGTGTGAGCCTCGGTGGTGAGTTAGTGTGACCTTTAGAGCTTTAAAACATGTATTTACGGGTTTAAAGTGTCTCAACGGTACAGCCGTGTGTGTTGTTTACGTAGAGTTGGAATATTGAACTCTAATGTTAAACCACCACTGTTTGTATAACATATAGGGCTAAATGTCTCCTTATCCTTTGCAATAATGATTCTACAAAACCATTAGGGTACAGTAGAAACATATTTTCGGTTATTTAGTATCTTTCATAACGCATAAGAGGACTGTTAGGTAATAAAAAACCTAATAAATCCCCTGAACCATGAGCAACTCGGAGGTGCTGCGGCCGGCGCCGTCCGGCAGGAAGCCGCTGGGGAAGCTCGCCTCCCGGCTCGAGGAGGTGAAGAACCCGTGGCGGCAGGGCTCCACGCTGGAGCTGAGCCACAACGAGGCTGCTCGGCTGGCGACGGACGCTCTGCTGGAGCACGGGGAGAAGGAGTACCGCCGAGTCCTGACGGAGGAGCGGGAACTCAACTTTCTGTCTCCGCTGGAGATCCGCTACGTCACCCAGCACGCGGCCAAAACGTTCGAATCCGAGAGCAACGGCTCCGGTTCCAACGACCGGGACTTCGGGGACGCGGACGCCGTTTCCGAGCTCACCTCCGGGACTTACTTCCCGATGATGTCCGACGAGGAGCCGCCGATGCTGGAGCTCGGCTGGCCGGAGTCGAAGTCGAGATACGGGCCGTCGGAGACGCAGATCTACTTCCAGAGGGACAAGTCTCACAACGTCAAAGACCTCATCAGGTCCCTGATCAACAAAGCCAAAAAGGTAAGAACCAACTGTCACAGAGAAACCGTTGAAATAGATGTAGCCAGGGGCGATTCTAGGATCAGACTTTTAGGAGGGCTCAGCCCCCTAATGAGAATGTGACACGGATACAGTGCCTTGCAGAATTGTTAACCCCCCCTGCTAAGTCAGTAATTTCACTGGATAACAATGACTATATATATTATTATTATTATTATTATTATTATTATTATTATTATTATTATTATAACAGAGGATACATGGAAAATATTGAACATGTGAAAAAAACTACAAAAGTCCCTTTATGGACTACCAGAATCAAATGAAATGATAATGAGGTGTAAACAATAACTAAATCAAAAATTAAACTTTCCTTGACTGGGTTACAGGTGCATAGCATCAGCGACACAGGATGTTAAACCTGTTTCTCTGAACCTGTAATTGTTTTTCCTCTGTCACTAACAGACAAGTTCACAAACTCTAACTTGAAGAAAACATTTTTTATTATTATAATTTTTTTTTTGGGGGGGGGGGTAAGCCTAATAAATGTGGAATGTCTGATGTCTGGGCAAATCTAACATGACAATTTAAAGGGGTCCCTTAAAACTTCAAAACTGTGAATTTGTGAACATGATCAAGGAGCATTACACCAAGATGTCAGTGTCACAATACAGCCTGCCTCCTTTCTGTATGAGCCCACAGCGGGGGGGGTTGAGATAAAAGGGTCTAAAATTGCCACTGGATGTAGTGTTGAAAAAAGGGACAGAAATGTTGCAAAAAAATGGTGAAACCAGTGGTGTGGTCTAATTTATTGTAGTGACCCCAAAAAAAATGACTAAAAAAAAAATAAAATTATATATATCCTTTGACCTCATAAGGTCTCAGAAGAATTGTCAGTGCCCTTAATTGTAAAGCTGCAAAGATGAAGTGATTAGTTATCAACTATTACATACTAAAATGTAATAGTAGTAAAGTATTTTAATAATAGTAAAGTATTTTGTTAATCGATTAATCGGTTTGAGTCATTTTTTTATGAAAAAACAGTAAAACGTCTCTGATGTCAGCATATTAAATGTGAATGTGTTGTAGTCTCTTCTCTCCTCTGTGACCGTAAACTGAAGATCTTTTGAGTTGTGGACAAAACGAGACATTTTAGAGACCAAACAACTGATCCATTCATCCAGCAAACAAATCAACAGAAGAATTGTTAGTTGCAGCCCTACGAAAACAACAACAGTTTACCACAGAACTCTTGGCTTGACTTTTATTCTACCCCCGTGTGTGTGTGTGTGTGTGTGTGTGTGTGTGTGTGTGTGTGTGTGTGTGTCTCTCTCTGTGTCTCTGAGTGTGTATGTGTTCGTCTCTGTGTGTGTGTCTCTGTGCATGTGTGTGTGTTCGTCTCTGAGTGTGTGTATGTCTCTGAGTGTGCATATGTGTTTGTCTCTGAGTGTGTGTATGTCTCTGAGTGTGCATATGTGTTTGTCTCTGAGTGTGTGTATGTCTCTGAGTGTGCATATGTGTTTGTCTCTGAGTGTGTGTATGTCTCTGAGTGTGCATATGTGTTTGTCTCTGAGTGTGTGTATGTCTCTGAGTGTGCATATGTGTTTGTCTCTTTGTGTGTGTGTCTCTCTCTGAGTGTTTGTTTGTGTATCTCTCTGAGTGTGTGTTTGTATGTGTTCGTCTGTGTGTGTGTTCGTCTCTGTTCGTCTGTGTGTGTGTTCGTCTCTGTGTGTCTGTGCGCATGTGTGTCTATCTGAGTGTGTGTGTGCGTCTCTGTGTGTGTCCAGCAGTTAAACCTTTGAAATAAAAGTGTTTGCATGTTTCCTGACAAACCCCCTGGATAAAGGAATCGTTAGGTCTCGTACTGTCAGTCGGGTTGTTTTTCTCCGTTCCAGCTGAATGTGTGCCTCTCTCCTCGCAGAGGTTTCCACCTGGTTTGCTTACAAACAAATGCAGCAGCAGCCTGAGGCTGGCTGGCGGCCGTCCTCCCAGCCGGCTGGCGGCCGTCCTCCCAGCCCGCTGTCATGTTTGATCAGCTCTTATCTCTGAGCCCGAGGCCGACTGCTCGCTCTGCCTCTCTTTTAGCCACTGACCTCGGTTCAGGGATCGGACAGGTTTCACTCTCTAATCACCGGCTCTGTGGCCCGGTCACCTGGGCACAGACATGTAACCGGCCTCCACTCCCCCCCCCATTTATAGATTTTATAGACGCAAAACACCCAGACTGCCTCATCGTGTCTCTTTGTAGTTCAAGGATAGACGCAAATATTTTCAGGCACTGGCCCCACCAAGCCTCTAAATTTGGTGGCCAAAGTACATTTTTGGTGGCCCAAATGTAAACTCATAGAAAAACAAAACCCGAAAAGACAATTTAACGCAACACAGCCTTCCTTTTAACTCTTCTATAAATGAGAAGACGTCAACAGAATGAAAATATATAATTTATTCAAGTTCTTTCGTAAACATATTTTTTTCTCTCACAGTGTCTGACTTCAGTCTTTCTGTTTTGAGCTAATAGTGACGCTTCGTTCGCCGGTCTCATTTTCAAGAGACTGCTCTCCGCCGTCTCTATGTCACTTGCGGCTCGCTCTCACACACACACACAGCCCCTCCCCCCGTGCACACAGCGTTAGGGTTGGGCGGTAATACGGTATACCGCTGGGTCTAAAAATAGCGGTATCAGTTTCAACACCGTCATTAAAAAAAATGCAATGCACTTATATAGGAGACAAGGATTAAATATTAAATTGTGGTGACCCACAAGTAAGACTGAAAGAGACATTCACCAAGGTACTGTACCTTTAAGGGAGAGGTGTTATGTGTGGTGTCTACTGGGGATATTTGGTGGCCACAGAGTAACATTTTGTGGCCGCGGGCAATAGGACCATGCTTAATGTCGAACCCTGTAGTAGTTTTGTGTCTTATTGTGGTAGTTTGCTAGCCTGGGTAAACTCTGGTGGACGTCTGGCAAATTTGAGATTTGCTCTGCAAGTCAGTCTGGCGAAGAGCCCATTCAAGCCCATTTCCAATGTCCCCGAAATCAAGGCACCAATCACAACTGCTGAGGCGGGCTTTACACCAATCACAACTGCTGAGGCGGGCTTTACACCAATCACAACTGTTGAGGCGGCCTTTACACCAATCACAACTGTTGAGGCGGGCTTTACACCAATCACAACTGTTAAGGCGGCCTTTACACCAATCACAATTGCTGAGGCGGGCTTTACACCAATCACAACTGCTGAGGCGGGCTTTACACCAATCACAACTGTTGAGGCGGCCTTTACACCAATCACAACTGTTAAGGCGGCCTTTACACCAATCACAATTGCTGAGGCGGGCTTTACACCAATCACAACTGCTGAGGTGGGCTTTACACCAATCACAACTGTTGAGGCGGGCTTTACGCGACGACGATAGCGCAGCTTTTTGTTTACATTCAACATGACAGCTACCGAAGCGCAGCGTCAGCCGGACCGTTGGTCTGATTGGTTGAAGGACTATCCAATGCGCCCAGAGGCATTTGAGCGGCGTCCGTTGGTGACGCCCCTTTTGGAAATGAACTGTCAATGAACCTTTCCCAGACCCACTCTCAGTTATAACTGAGAGTGGGTCTGGTGTCAACCAGGCTAGTAGTTTGCGTCTCTTTTGTAGTCATTTTGTGTCTCTGTAGTCGTCTCTTTGTGGAAGTTTGCGTTTCTCTGTAGTCGTTTTGAGTCTTTGTGGACGCCTTGGGTCTTTCTGTAGTCGTTTGTTTTTTATTGTGGTAGTTTCTGTCTCTTTTTAGTCGTTTTGCTAACTTTCTGTCCTTGTTTTGTGTCTTAATATGACCGTATTCATCTCTTTTGTAATCATTTTGTCATTCTTGTATCTCTTTGTAGTTGTCTCTTTGTGGTAGTTTGTGTTCCTCTGTAGTTTGATCGTCCCACGATATGTTACCGTTCCCTTTTAAACAGAGGCTCTGACCCGGCTGGGTGACCTCTGACCCTATGATCCATAGGTTGGCATGGCAGCCACTTTGGACTAGGGATGCAGTGATTATTGTTCCTGGCTGAACCCAATAGTTACCAGCTCTAGGGCTGTGTATTGGCAAGAATCTGGCCATACATATCACGATACATGGGTCACGATTCAATATATTGCAATATATTTATACTGTGTGTAAGGCAATATATTGGGATTTTTTAAAGTATAATTTTAGAAAAACTGTTCATAAAAGTCAAAGAAGTTTAGTTTAGGTAACAGAAAATCTAACTGTCAGTTTGGGATTGTGGTTCACAGGTTCTTAGTGAGCTAATGTTTATATGCTAAAGTAGGCCAACGTTCAGCCATAGCTACATTGTTAGCTTCTAGCAAAAAGTCAGGCACCTCTAGGCACTGTTAGGCAAGGACACTACTGGTCCGTCTCAGCATAGCCATCTAACGGTAGGGGGTTTAAACACAACATAAACGTGAACCACTGTCTTGCATGAATATTTTTTAACGTTAAATATAAAAATAAAATAAAAATAAATATATTTTTTTTTTTTTCAATAAAAAAAATAAATCGATATTGCCTTTTTGAAAATCGATACAGTATTGCAAAATAAAATATTGCGTTACTCAAGTGTATCGATTTTTTTTCTTAACCCTAACCAGCTCTGTAATATACAGCCGTTGTAGTTCATGACGTGTGACCTAGCGTTTATAAGCGTTTATAACTAATGTTTCCGAGCTGTCTCCTGATCCCTAAACTGAGCACATGACAGCTGAATAAGAGCCGTCGGTTTATTGGCAGGCAGTACATCACACACTGCATGAGTCACGTCTCCACAGACACTTCCTTGTTCCCTATATATAAACAGAGATATAGTTTAATATGCACGATGAAACCGGTTGTACCCAAATCATTATAACCTGTTCAATCCCTGCACGCAACATTAAAAAAAAATTTAGAAATACAACAAGTTGGAGAAGCTGTTGTCTCTCGACACGGCAGTAACAAACTCTTTTTCACACATTTGTGCAGAGTCAGCAGGTTTTAAGATCAAGTGACACCATTAAAAGCAGCTCACCAGTCAGTGGATACAGCTGATAAACATCTGTTACAGAGCTGGATGTTTGTTCATCCCACTTATCTTAAGTTCACTTAGGGCCATTTGTTAGATTAGAACAATATAGGAGCTTTGACATCCGTACTGTTGAATCAAGTCACAACAGCAGTGCAGTAAAGGAGACTCAGTTATGTTAAACTGTCCTCATTTGTGTTTGCAACAAAGAAACCAGGGTTGTACCTGGCTCAGAATGGGCCTTTGGGGGGGAGACACATATTCAGGAAACACTTTGTTGTTGCATTTTTATGCACCAATTTATGGCGGAAACTTTATGTGCAGGAAAACACAAAGTTCAGGAGGCAGGTGAGAATTTAAAATCCAAAAATATAATGGAATATAATGCAGTAAGGGGGCTTTCACATCAGGGACCTGGGCCCTGGGTGCACTTGAAACTAAAAGTCTAGTATGTTTGATAAGTGTGAACACGGCCTACTGTTCCCGGGCACGGTTTGTTGTTCCATGACCAAGTCCACTTGAAAAGGTGTTCTCGGGTAGCCTGGACGCCAGCCGAACTTAGCCCCGCCCACAACATTTGAGGTCGGGAAGTTTGGTCTGGACATCCGTTCTGGAGCAACTATGCTCGAACCAGAGCAGCTTGGACCAATCAGATTGTCAGGGCGGGCTTTATACGATGGACAGATGATCAACAGTAACATAATCAAACACGTCCCCAAAGAGCGCTTGGGTTGAATTTGTTGACAACAAACATGGCTGCCGCTGGAGAATCGAGATGTGTAGATTCCGCCATCGCGTCTGAGATATCGATTTTAAAAGAGGAACCGAGAACCGCGATCGAGGCATTTGTCGATCGGAAAGATGTTTTTGCCGTCCTTCCTACGGGATTCGGCAAAGGTTCAACGTACGTCACATGCTCCGTTGCTCTGATTGGTTGTAGGTCTATCCAATTGAGTGCAGAGCATAGACCGTATATAAACTGGACCAACAGATCCCGTTACTCTGGACGGAGACCAGTGAAGGACATTAGAAGCTCTTTCCCGGTGATGGCTGAGCGTTACTGAGCAGCCTCCAACTGAGCTTGAAGACGTAGATGTGACGTGAGCAACCTGTCTGAAAGTTGGAAGTCTTCTGGTAGCTGTGCCAAGAGAAATCTCAATCATTCCCAATCTAGCAGAGACGGAGAGCGTAGGTTTATGTAAGGAGATAACATATAGACACAGGCTCATTATTGATCACTAAAATGATGGTTAATATTAGTCATTACACTTAAACAGCTAATGGAAGTCCAAACTGCCTGAGAGCTTCTCCTGTACTATACGGTAACTCCTCTACTATGAGACAGGAAGTCTCGTGGTTATGACCCAATCGTTAGCCTATTGTTATAAAAACGTCTGCTACGGAGCCATAACGTGAGCTACAAGGTAATGGAGCCTTTTATACGTTGTCGTGTTTCTTTAGAAATAAACAACGGACAAATAGAGTCTTTAAACGCTTCAGATGTAAAGGTATTCTCTGTCAAAGTGACGTCAAAATGAATGGCAGTCAATGGAATGCTAACGGGGGGGGGGAGTGCTTAGTTAGCATCAAAATGGTGCCATAGGATCTACGGGTTGTTGACAGACGCTTACCCCCTTGGTGCAGAGGCATTTTCTTTCCTGGTTGGGTTGAAACGCGCCCCATAATCCCAGCCCAATGGAGCAGTATCGGACCACGTCAGGCTAGTTCTCGGGTACAGTGCATGCGTACTGCGGTTCACAACTGAACCAAAATACGCACCGAGTATTAATTACCAACATATGTTTTAGCTATGCTAGAGAAAAAAACTAATTCTGCATAAGGCCGAACACTTCGTCATGCAGCCAAGTCCACAGAACGCAGGAGCTGCACATTTGTTGATAAAAGGTCAAACGTGTCACAACATGCTTTTTATAATATATAATGAAGCATTGTGGTGCTACAGAGATGCCCCGGCCTACCAATCCTATTCTCCAAACGTAAGGGAACATGCTGGTTTGGTTCGGCCCCTGGGCAAAAATCACATCGTCTCTCATCGTCTCTCTAACGTGTCTTTTTTGTCATGCACTTGCCTGTGAGCATGGATCTGTCGGTACACGTCTGTATGTGTGTGCTGTCTTCTGCATTCAAACCCATTCTTGGTGTGTGTTGCGCCACACTCACCATGTGGAGGAGCCGTTCATTTCTTCTCAATGCATGGGGGGGGGGAATGCACTGAGAGGGTTCAGACTATCTGGCATTTGCGGTTTAATGTGGCGGTCCCAGAAATTGTGCGCTGTGCTTGTACATTTAGTTTGAAACCTTATTAAGTAAAATGTAAAACTCTACATATTAACGGGGCAGACCTAGGTAACCTAGTTTTCATTATCGATTTAATTATACTTTTGATTAATTGTTAAGTCTGTAACATGCCAGGCAGTTCTGTCCATTGTTGTCCATGTTGACATCCTCAAAATGTTCTCTCATGTTCAGCTGGATTTCCTCTCCCTGCTCTCCTCCGTCTCTCTGCCACACACAGAGACACACACACACTCATTCACCGACCAATAATCAATTAAATAATTACTATTGGGCATATCTAAACAAAATCTACAATTAGCAGTCATACGCCTTAGGACCTTAGCTAATGTTAGCAATTAATTGCGGTTACACAAAGAAACTGCGATTATTTAAAAGAATTGACAGTTGTACAATAATGCAATAAGTGTTACAGGCCTACATGAAACGGTGCACGCTCTAATGTGTCTCTAATGTCTCTCTAGGGTGTCTCTAATGTGTCTCTCTAACATGTCTCTAGCGTGTCTCCAATGTCTCTAACGTGTCCCCCTGCTGCTCCAGGTGATCGCCCTGGTGATGGACGTGTTCACAGACGTGGACCTGCTGTGTGACCTCATGGAGGCGTCCAACAAGCGCAAAGTCCCCGTCTACATCCTGCTGGACGAGAAAAACCTTGAGCACTTCA